>NC_044258.1:17153082-17235582 GCF_003957555.1 Calypte anna
GTTTGGTTTAAAGGTCTGTGAAACATCTGCTCTGCTTGACCCCCCCTCTTTAAATTACAGCCCCACTTCCCAGCCCTCTATTACAAACTGGATCTGCAGTGAGAGGTCCAAAGTGGGCACTGTAGCGTGGTACTGGGAGGAGGCAGCAGGGACAGAGGATGCTGAGTTGCCAGCTTTGTATTCTGCACAGCTGCTTGCTCTCTGCAGAGTCAAATCTCCAGTCTTGGTTCAGAGATCTTGCACAAGTGCATGGGAATACATGATTTTGGGGGGAACCACGTCATTTCTCAGAGCTAAGTCTGCTCACAAGGGTGAATATTTCTACTATTTGCTTATTTCTGAAGTGTTTGAAAGTAAAGATGTTTAATTATGTCAGTGGTAAAGCTTATGTCTGTGTCTTCACTCTTTGGCTGTCATATTCAGAAATTCATAGGCACAATCAAATATAAATGTCAGGAAGACTAAAAATACTGTGACTTTTTAGAAAAAATCTCAGCATTTAGGTGAAGGGCCCAGATGCAGTTTCCCAGTTTAAAAAGAACCACAGCATTGTTTAAACCTTGTGTCTCACTTGCACTTTATTATATAGATGAGACCTATATGTAATTGAAGGTCAGGTGAAAACAGATAGCTCACTACAAACACACTTTTAGTTCTTCTGGCCATTTTTTTCCTGTACTTATTAGTTCTTCTGGTCATTTTCTCCTGTATTAAGTCTTGCAGCAGTTAATTCCAATATGCATCTTAAGGTTCAACTACAGAGATAATTTTGAATCCGAGCCCTGTTTAATCCAGTACTTAGCCTAGTGAAGTTTTTCTGGCTATGCATTAGGATGAAATCAGAATTAAGTGCAAATATTCATACAAATTTCTCTGCTGTGCATGGGATGAGGAAATAAAGGAGCTTGAAAAGCCAGCGACGTTCAGAGACGATAATTCCATATGATATGATAAGTTTTGTGCTAATGTCATACGCAGCCAGTTCCAAAATACTTCAAAATCAGAGTCATCAGATTTCATGCTACTTCATGTCAAAGAGGCAAGGCTGAAAAAATTCCCATTAAAAACACGGAAACATGCCAAATGCAGAAAAGTGAACAACTGAGCAAAAAGTGAGACAAAGTGTCACTAATGTCTGCCAACTGGTATTATTCACAAGTAGCATCAATTGCACATGAGCAACCTCCACCACTGCTCCCCCAGAACATGAAAACCCAGCTCACCCCTAACTTCTGGTAGTGCAGTTGTTCTGCTTGTGGTTGAAGCTCTGCTCTATTGTTCAGAGCTTTCCTCTGGTTCTCTGCATCTATTTTAACCCTAGCAAGTCAGCTTGAAGCTGACAGTAAAAGGGAAGAAAAACCTATTCAATTAAAACATCATTACCACTATTTAGAATGCAGATGAGCCCTTCAGCAATGAGGAAATTAGTATTTTATGGTGAAGCATTTATATAGTTTATTCTATATTTGAACCATAATAAATTACATCCATTTTTTTACAAGAATTATAACTGACATGCTGTCAGAGCTCTGCATGTACAGCCCTAGAAATATACATAATACTTTGAAAGCTGTCACATTCAGTACAGTTGTAAACATCACCCTGGGTTACCAAACTGTTATCTTTAGGTTTACTTCTTCAGATAAACCGTGGGATCTTCACACATTTCAACCAGACAAAAATCAATTCTCCCTCAAACAGTTGCACACTTGTTTACCACCTGTGCTCAAATCCCTAGCTGGAGGAACTTGAATTCTAGTTTGGGTCTGATTGCAAAATATCCTTGGTCACCACCTTTGTAGTTAGGTTTGGTGAAACATCAGAGTGCCTCCATGTCCTCCTTGGTGTTGGCATTTTTCTAGCCAAAAAGTGCCACGATGGTTCTAAATTAATCATTTGGCTGAAAAAATTTCTGGCTGTCTGGAGTACCTTGCAAAGCTCTTTCTACAGTGTCAATTTTGTGGACTGTTCCCTATGAAATATTTATACTGCATACAAAGTTTTTTTCCTCCTCATAAATCTGTTGAATTGTTTTAGAAATACTCTGGGAGAATGATAGCTTTGTTATGGAATTCTCTAGGAGGGTTCAAATTCTACAAGAGTACCATTACTCTTGGTTATGTTCTTGAGGATGATGAAATAAAACTACCTCAAATGTTACCTAATAACTGAAATTTTTTTGCTCCCCTGTATACATTCATTTCTATTTCCAAGTAGAAACCAAATGCAAAACCAATAAAGTTTTCCAGTTGGAAATGTAATATTACTAATTAATGAATTCTACTTTGGACTTGAATGAAAAAGCTTTTTAACAGAGCTGTGATTTAGCTGTAGAAAGATGTGGTTAAAATGTGTCACACCTGGCACCAGAGGAATTTTGCCAGGATCCTGCAGTGAGTTATCCATCTGCTGGAATCTGCACCAAAACAAACTCAAGGGCTTCAGATGGACTTGGGCTACTGCAGGGCTCCTGCAAAGTGGATTGG
Source organism: Calypte anna (assembly GCF_003957555.1). Taxonomy (NCBI): domain Eukaryota; kingdom Metazoa; phylum Chordata; class Aves; order Apodiformes; family Trochilidae; genus Calypte; species Calypte anna. The sequence goes on from NC_044258.1 coordinate 17,155,569, forward strand.
GCTGGGGAGGAAGCATGGCCTGGGAAAGCTGGCGTTGAGGAAAAAATATTTAACAACTATTGCCACACGGGAGGGATACAAAGTCAGGTTTTGTGTCCTGAGGAAAGCCTGGAGCTTGGGTACCAGTGGCAGTGTCCAGTTTCTGCCCATCTGATAGCACTGGTGGGGGCAGGTGCTGAGCCAAACAACTCCATCCAGATGAGGTTTCTTGGTTTGGCTGGAGCCAAGCTTGAAGCCAAGAAGGTTAAAAAAAATGAGGCATAACAAAAGGATCAGCTGTCATCTAAGCTTGGCAGCAATGGATTTGGGAACCTGGTTAAAATTCAGGTACCTAAAACCTATCTTACCTGGCTCCATCTCTTAAGAGCTTTCCAGCACTCTCCTTTAGTGGTATCTACAGGTGATAGGGATCTGCCCCAGAAAACCATGTCCTTGGATAGGTGCTTTTCCATCCAAGAGCAGGAGAACATTTTTCTCTTCTTTGCAGCTCTAGTTGAAATCTGGCAGAGCCAAACATCACCAGGGTCCCATGGAATTGGGCTCTGTCCCACTGGGAGATGAAGAGGTGCCCAGCCCCAAGAGCACCAACTGCTACACACAGCACTGCTCCCACTTTTGTTACAGCTAATTTCCTCCTCTCTTTGATCCATCTAAATTCAGCATGCATTATCCTTCTGTTATTTATGTAAATGTTTAGATTAGGTACTATTTTATTCTACGGTGAATGACACCATAATCCTCCTTATTCTTTCCCTTTATCATAAATATTTAGTTTGTTTTTAGCTTGTGGGACTAAACACAACATCATTTTCATTACTGTGAAATCTTCCCCTTTTCTTCTCCTGCAAGCAGCCCTGGTCCCCTGGCAGTACTCAGCCTCCCAGAACATGCTAATATTGCTTGCATTACTGCAGGATTACCACAGTGAAGTATACACTGGGTATTATAATTCATAATGTTGCTTTAAAAGATTAACCACTCCCACGGCTGTGTCTGGTAATTACAGAGCAGCCTTTGATTTTTTTTTTTTTTATTTATTTTTTAACGAAGAATAGCGTGCACAAAATGACTGTCAGGGAGGTGTTTGGGGTCTGCTTTGTTTTTCAGCCTTGGAGAAAACCAGATGCAAAATTGATAAAGGGGAATGAGAGTGGGTTTGAAGCAGAGATACTTCAGTGTATTTGTTATTTAGCAGATTTAGGTGAAGGAGGTGTCACCATCAGCCCCTGGAATGTCACAGGCTGATGTGATTGGCAAGTGCCAGCTCAGATGATTTCCATGAACAAATCCAAAATAATTAATAGACCTTCTGGAGCTTTCCAAGCAGGCGAATATGTTGGTGAAAGAGCAATAGTTACTTTAGGCTGTCAAGGTTCATTCTTTTTCAAAACTCCAATCCTCCCTTGATGCCCTCTAATGGTTTTTTGAAATACCAAAATGTTGTTGCATGAACAACATTACCCATTGTGTTTTAGCTAAATGCATTTCTATGTCAGACATATTCCTGGTCTGAAAATGCCTCCTAAATGCCTGGTCTGAAAATCCCCTTCCTAAGGGGATCTCCAGGGGGGGCAGCCAGGTTGACTTGAATCATACCCAGGATGGGTTCTTAATGTGATAAACCAATTGAGTCTGTAAAGTCACATTAATATGTGGAAACTTGATCAGCTTTTCTTGGAAGATCAGGAAATGGTTTAATTGCTGAGTGACAAGAGCCTGTGTTTGTTTAATTGCTTGTTTGTATTTATTGCAAAGCCTTGGGGAGCAGGGTAATTCATCCCATTGTTGTTGGAAAATGTGGGTCTGGCACCCAAAGCAACTGCACGAGACAGACACTGGTCTGGTACCAATTCTTGTTTCATCTACATTTACCACGTTCCCACTTGGCGAGGATGCCAGCCCTTAGGGCACCAAGGTTGGGATTCTCCTTCCCAGACTTGGCTTGTCCAGAGCCAGTACCACTGTGAGAAGGTTGGAAATCTCATGTTTAAATGAGGAGGCACTCACTGCCTCTGAAATGAAAGCAGCATTTAAAGGCTGCCCCACAGTAGAGCAACACTTAAAAGCTTGTTCTGCCTTTCTCAGCTGGAGATGAAATGGTTGCACGCTCCTACAGAAAATTCCTGGAAGATCTCAGAGCCTGAGGCAAAGACCACTGGAGCTGTTGGTGTGTTCCTGTTTGTTGGACTGGCCTTTGATCAGGCACTAATGCATGGTGGTAGCTTTTCTATACCTTTTCTGAATGGGGTTTTAGCAGGGAGTCATTCCCTGCTGTAGGACTGCAGTGGTCCTGGGGGTAGATCTCCTTTCTTGGCTGGAGCTCACCCAAAGCATTCATGGTACAATGACTGTTCTGGGGAGAAGTATTAGAGTTTACATGAAAAGTTGCTGGCTAGCAGTCATTCTATGTATAAAGCTTCCTGAAATACTATGATTTTTTTTTTCCTCTCACTTCTTACCTTACTTTAGAAGGTGGGTGTTCCATCCAGGAGCAGCTTTCTTTCCTGTTTTCTCTCCATTAGCCATTCAAATACTTTCTTGTTAGAGGAGGAAAAAGGGCTGCTGTTGATTAAGTTTCTGACAGGCTTTCCAGTTCAGTATCCAGCATCACAGAATGCATCTACTTCTGTAGAAGGAGCCTGGAAATAGTCGTATCAATATACATTACAGGCTTGTCATAACTCACTCATTTCCTATTTCAAACAGGAGGAAATATACTTGAACATATCTGTTGTATCTGTCAAGACTTCTCATTTGTCAAACTATTAGTGGTCCCTCTGTCAACATAAATAAATCTGTCCATAAATCTTGACAGGTATAATCATTTGTTGCATTTGAAAGGCAAGTCTCTAACATTAGACCCCTTTTGATTCCTAACATGATTATCTTTAAAGAAAGACATTTCAGTTGCCTTCTGAATCTGGCCTCTGTCAAATGATTTCTCTGCTCTTGCTGAGTTATCTACTCGTACTAAGTAAGCAGAGGCACTGTTCCTGCTGTCAACTCTCTTGAAGACCACAAGAATCATTGGCATCACAGCAGCTCCGAGGCCCTACCCTGCAAGCATTTATCTTTCTGTTTGCCAGACTGGGCTCCCCATGTGCTTATTGTTCTTTACAACTAGCTTTCTCATTCCTATTCTGAGACATTCTTCTGGCACCAGTTGGCCTTTCTTTGCTTTTTGGGGAGATATCAAAGAGCATTCTTTGAAGGTATTCTATCTGACACCGCTGATCTTTACAGCACTGTTGTTGTTGGTAAACAATCTGTAGCCATAGAAGAGAATTAAACCTCTGAAATGGCCACTTAAAGATGGGGTGGTATAACTGCAGATGGAATTCCATAATCCCAAGACAAGGTTCACAAGCTCCCCTGCTCCTCTGGGGCTTGCTGAGCTGCTCCTGCCTTGCAGGGCTCTCCAGAGAGATATGAGATGGACCTTGTTTCTCTGCTCGATGGCCTTATGATAGTCACTGTGTCTGCCTGATGAAGTTTACAGTTCTCCAGCATTCCCCAAGCTGGAATGTGAACTGAGGGTCTTTGGCCAGAGATCAGTGTCCCAGCAGACAGCTCTGGCAGATGACCCAGAAACTGGTCAATTCATGAGTGCCAGAAGGCAGCCAGCAAGTCCACAGAAAGTGTCTTCATGCACTCCCTGCTGCACAGAAATCTAAAGCACATGGGTTTGGAAATAAGAATGAGTCAGGAAGTTGCTAAAGATGGGTTTGGAGGAGCTACATAGTAAAGAGAGGATCCCCAGGTAGCTCCTGCAGCACCCAAGCTCCTGTGGTACCATGGGTGTGCACAGCATCACAGCCCTGGAAAACAAGCTAGGGAATCCTGTCTTCTGACAGGGAAGAAAGCAAAACTCTGGTGTTTTTTCATAAAATACAATTTAATAAAATAATTTTCCATAAAATTCTTCAATTTTCCCCTTTCAACTTTGCCCTCCTTAGAATCATTTGTGGTTTTCTGCAGCAAACACTTTTAATTGGTGGAATTTCAACTTGTACTCTGAAGGACTCATTACTTCACAGGTTCTTGATCTTCATGGGGCCTTGGCACCCTGTGGGACATTTCCTGCTTTCTCCAATGAATCCTTACCACTGAAACCAATGTTTTGACAATCTGCAGAATAAGCCTCTGTATCGAGAACAATTATTTCAGGGACAAACCATTATTCTCCTGACCTTGTCCTGATGCTTTGTACAGGACATCCAGGTGCAGAGTGTCAAAATGCAGCTGTTGGGTGAGGTTCCCATCTGAATCACAGTTCTCAGTGAACTCAATTATTAAACAGCATTTTTTTTCCCACAATTTAGCCACAATTTAGGATAATATTTCATTGGAGTGGACAATATGCAAGAGCCATAAGCATTTAGCTGGCTGTAACTATGTGGTGTCCTGAGAGGAAGGAAGGGAGTTTGGTTCTTTACTTCAAGACAGGGAATCTAGAGAAGTATTCAGGTAAGTTTGTGTACCAGATCTTTTTTAATTAAAATACTTTGAAATACTTAGTGAAAGAGGACAGCTGTCTTTAGCCTTGCTGGCAAAATGCATTGGGCTCTTGCTTTGTGAAATTTGTTGAAGCAAGGGTATAAGCAGCTTGATTTTATGAGACTGAATGTATTTAAAAGCAGAACACAAGGGAATCTGGGGTCTTACCAACATCTGCATGTGTTGATATTGGTCTGCAGGACAGCAGCCACTGGTGAGAGGGTCTGAGGGTCTGAATTGTTGGGGTAGATGCCTCCATCAACCTACAGCCTGGTCTTTTTTGTCTGTGCCTATCAGTGATACAGTTTACTTGGGTATCTACTGCATCTCCCCATTGCTGTTCCTGGCTCCCTTTCACCAGGTCAGGAAGGATGTTGGGCTCCTCAGCCTCCTTTTCTGTTGACTGGCAAGGTGGTTTCTTTGTCAGGTAACTGCTGTTGCCACCAGCTGCAAAGCTCTCTACATCTATAATGGCACCTTCTGAGCTGCTGCTTCCAAGCGTTAACCTACTTGGAAGCAGAGGCTCATGTGCAAATTCCCTCTCTATTTTGTGAAGGCTTGGAACATAAGCCAGATTTGAGATGAATTTCCCCTTTCCAAGAGCCAGCTGAATCAAAATCCCCTGACGCAGACATCCCCAAATTTCATGGGTGCAAAAGATGTCTTGATCCAAATTTTGCAGTTTGCTCCCATCTCTGCTTAAAACAGAAAATGTATGTTTTTAGGGAAAAAGGATATAAACATCTTGTTCATGTTTGAGCTGAGAATGTCTTTTTTCTGTAGGCTGTCAACACAACTTCAAATGCATGCAGCCTGTCCAATCTGACAGACAATTTGCATATTTGTGGAATGCTAACGCCAAGTTACTGTATACATTTGTACATGAAAGCACTAGAAAGTTTGAAGGATTAAAGGTGGAAATGTATCCCCCTCGGCCTCGATTAGAGATCAAGACAGCACATCAATAGATGGCAGACAAATAACCACTGCTTTGCCTTTGGAATGGCTTAACCCAAAAATAATAAAATCCAAGTTATTTTCCTAGGACATAAATAGCTGAGGACTTTACATGTACAAATTGCCAGAGCATTGGTTTAATCTCTTAAGGGTGTGACATGAAGCCTGGCCCATTCAGTGTGAGCCTTCTGACCTGGCCACTTTCTTGGTTCTGCATGCCTGGGGGACAGCTTGAGCTCTGAGGGCCACCAGGGTATAAATGCTTCAATGTCAATGTCTAGGGTTGCAGCTTTTCTCAGGTCCTGGAAAGTTCTTTGAGGCCAGATGGAGGTGCTTGGCCCGTATGAAAGTGACTTAGTTTGCAATGAGATGGGTGTCAGGAGGAGCAGCAGCAGGTGCTCGACTGTTTTCCATGGAAAGATGCTTGCTTGGCTGCAAGCACCAAAGAGATATTTTGGAGCCTGGCTGTAGATTCAGTGATTTGAAAATGGAGACTTTGAGTCTTAAAAACAAAATATGCTAAAAGAACAGTTTTGTATGGTTCCTCCCAAGGATCAAAAACTGATATTATTTATTTTACTTATACTTTAAAAAAAACACACCTCAATAAGATGATCTGCATTGGCCAGTGGATATAATCTGGGGGCAGACATTGGCAGCACAGGAGACAGTCAAATCTTTCCCCTAGCCTTTGATCCAAAACATGAATATTCCTTTGATTCAGGAAGGGTTTGGGCAGCCCTTTTCACAACTGGTTGCGCATCTCTGAGCTTTCTGGCTGGGGGAAGTGGAAGTGGCAAAGCCTCAGATACCTGGGAACCAAGAGCTGAAAACTCTCCTGGAAACTTCTTGGGGTCTAAAGAAATTCCCAGGTCAGCTTCCAGCTTCCAGCCTGAATGGATGGAGCCAAACTGAACCACCAAATCTGTCAAGATTCAGTCATCATTTAGGAAAGAGGACAGAGATCTCTTCACGACAGTTTGTAGGAACTGTACACCCAAAACCCTCTAAAGCTCAGTGGGACTTTTGCTCCTCTCTTTTTTGTACTCCACCTAAAATCCTTGTCTCTTTTTTTTCAAATATTTTGAAGACCTCAGGGAACACTTTTGTTATGGATGCTCCCATCACCAAAATGCCAAAAGCACAGAATTTTAGCTGCAGTTGGTAAAAACGTGTAATTTAACACATCTACCAAAAAAGCTCCAGGCTACACCAAAACTCTTGACAGGTCTAAGTCCAGGTAACCCAGTTAAAAAACTTCAGCCTTAATGTGTTGAGAAGAAGCACATTTTTGTTTTAAAGCCCATCACTCAAAGGCTGAGGCTCTCTCCACCATGTTCCAACATGGATCTGACAATTTACATGTAGGAAAAACCCTTTTGTGTATTCACAATTTGAGATGACCTCCATATATTTGTTTAAAAACTAATTAGGCTTGCTTAGCTGCTTAGTTTTTTTAAAGTAGCCTTTCCTGTAGCACTCTCAGCCCAGTACAGTGCTGGCTTTTAATTTGTCTGTTACCAGGCAATTTGAAACTTTTACTTCCTAACTCCTTGCAAACCAGCAATACAAGGAGACTGAAAAAAAAAAATAAAATAATAACCTCTTGGGGATTGTTTTTATAGTAACAGTGAAAGCTTGAAATGTTGCAACTGCAGCCAAATTATTTTTTTTCTAGTGGAAACAATACCAACAACTGGAGTCTACATACAAAACAGTTTAAAGTTACCCATAAAAATGACTAACAAATGAGTGCTACATTTATTTTTATCATTTACTCTTTATACAAAGAGACAGTTTGAAGGCTACTGATTTGGCAAGATATTTCCCTTCTGTGGTTGTGGATATATAAAACATGGACCTATAGATACTAATGTAGTCTCATATTTTTTGTGTGGTTTAGGACACGGGTGACTTTTTCTCACTCACTAATGCAAAACTAGGTAGATATATTAAAACTTTAGCCACGGGGCAAAGTTTGATTTCAAAGTTTTCAGGAACATCCTCATGACAAAATTCAAGTCCTATTTACTTTATGTAAAGCTCCTAAATTGTTCAGAATGAGGATGTCAAAAGCTTTGTACTGACCTCAGGGCATAACTGAGTATTTTCTCCCATGACTAAACAAATGACTTCTTGAGCATGGTTGAAATCAAACATTTAAAATATCAATTACTAATGCTAATTGTTAAGTTTTTCTTCTTAAAGTCTTATATACTGTTCTTAGGTAAGTAATTAGTTTTAAAAATCTATTTACTCAAAAGAGGTACTTGGCAGAATTGGAGGATCTCTGGCAGTCTTGAAAGTATGACTTGTGTTCTGAAGTCACTTGGGTTGGTTTTGAAACATCTGCCTGATGTTTCAATATCTATTTGCTGGCAGCAGTCCTTTCCCTACCTGCAAGTCATAAAAAGTACATTACTCCCTCTGAAAATAAAGAGCTAAAAATAATATAGGACTTGGTTTTGTCAACATAAAGACAAAATAGAAAACCATTAGTTCGAGAGACTGAAATATGAGGAGTTAAAAATCTGTCTGTAGAGCAAGGGAATGCTTCAAATGGGAATTTTAGAAGTTGCTGGTCTAGCTCTGTGTCCATCACAGTGATGGCATCCCAGCAGCTGGTGTGGGGACTCTTTGGGGACACCTGGAAAGGTTGGACAGACCCTTGGGGTGCTGCTGGAGGTTGACACCATGGTGTGTGCCCCAGTGTGTCCCCCTGGTTCAATATGCCATGTATGAGAAAGTGACCCCATTCACAACCATTTTACCTCCCTGAATGAGGTTTTGAAGACAAAAGGGTATTTGATATGGGGGAGAGGGGTTGTGGCTCTGCTCTCAGCTTGGTTGTTTGTTCTTCAAATAAACATTCTCTTGTTTGTTGAGTGTCCAAATAATGATGATGGAGCTGTGTGTTGGGAGTTTATCAGCTCCTACAGAAACAGAAAAAGAGTTCATAGTCTAAAGCCACCCAAAAGCCTTCCTTAACTAATAATTGCATATTAATTTGCATCAGTATTGGCCATGAGAGATAGCAAAAAAAAAAAAAAAAGGTTCTCAGCATTTTTCAATATAGCCACCGTTACTGAGAAACTCTGTTCCATTGTATATAAAACATAGTAGAATAATGACATCTCATGTGATTATAGAAAGTAGTTTTTACTTTGAGTTTTAGTTCTCAAAATTCCCAGAATACACCACACTGAAACTGTTCACTTGAGAAATTAAGTACTGTAAGTGATAAGACATTTTTAAGCTGTCATTAAATACTATTATAATTAGGACAAACTATAGGAAAATACCTTAAAATTGAGAACCTGGGATATGTTGTGTATTATCATGTTGAAGGACAGGGACTGAGGTGTGTAATTCCCATAAACACTGATGTGAGGTGCAGTCAGGAATCCCCCTGGGTAACCAGGGCTCTTGAGTTGAAGTTTTAGGACAGATGGTGTTGCAGCCCCAAAATAAAAAGGTTTGTGAGTTTATATCTTGGCTTTCTTTGGGGAAAAAGAAATTAGCCTTTGTTATTCTAAGAGAAACTTTAATAAGCGAAGCCTGGAAGATGATTTCTTTTTATTTTAAATCTTGGTCTGTATATAGAAATAAATCATACTTGTCATGGGGTGCATGTTGTGATCTCCTCATCCCACCTGCTCCTTTTCATGCCCTTGGATTTGGCAGTGGTGAAACCCCTAAGGTAAAGTAGTTCATCTGTAACCTGGAGTTTGCTGGGAGTCTGCTAATAGTGCTCAGTAGAAATGTCCTGTCCTACTGCTTTTATAAATGGGCCATTTCTATTTAAAATATATTAAAAGAACAGTCATATTACCCCTTGATAGCTCACGGCAAAAAAAAAAAAAAGAAACCAACAAACCACAGCTTGTACCTCCTGCCTTTCTATAGCATTGCAAAATTGTAATTACACTAATACACTACATCCTTTACAGCATATTTTCCCCAGGGGCAAAATAAATAAATCTAAATAAAATAGATATTTGCAGAGTCAGTACCTCTCCTGTCTTATTAATTAGCACCTGAACAAAACATTTTCCCTCCGTGTTGTCAAGCCAGGCAAAGCAGTGATGACTTTTCAGGCTAGGTAACAAATGCCAGGTTTATTTCTTTATTGGTACCTGTGGATTCTGTTGTATTGCTTGTTAACAGATGCAAGTGGGCAATATAACTCTTACATCAGGCAATAATACAGACGCCCAGGCAGTTCCTAAGCAGCAGCCCAGCACTGATTCTTTGCCAGCTTTTCCCTAGGATTCCCTCAGAAGACTGTGAGTGGAGAGAAGTTGGACAATATAGTCTCATTTTGAGAAAGGAATAAAGCATGAAACTGGTGATTTTCAGAATCATATTTTTGCAGATTTCTTTCCAAATCAAAAGAGCTAAAATTGAAAACTGTCAAAAACATTTCAGCTCAGAAGCTGCCTAAACTTTCCTATTGTTCAGGCAGCTAAACAGAAACAGCTATTTTCCTTCATAGCTTGTCCACAAAACCAGCAAGAAAAAAAGAATGATCATAATAATAGAGATTCTTCAGCTTGCTGGACTGCAGCTGGATTTTCTGCTCTTTCCTTTTGCAGACTCACTCATTAGTTTAGCCTAAAAGTAAAATATTTCTCATCTGTTCTCTAGGAATGCCATGGTCAGTCAAATCTGGATGCTGATGGGAAAACTGATAATAAATCATTCAGTTTAAGGTATATAGAGTGTGTGTGTGTGCATACATGTAACTTTATGTGTACACGAGATAAAAAGGTGTATTTCAAAGCAATGTCACTCTCAGATGCCATTAGCTGATACAGTTTCTTAGCCTACACACTGCTTATTGTAAAAAGGACATCTGCTTTATATATAACTGGGGATTCAATGAAGCAGCAAAGCTGGGATCTTTTTTATTATCCATAACTTTCCTTGCAATGGACCAATCCAAGCTTGGCTTCTTTCTCAGTATTTGGAGAACATTATTTCCATACTTTGGTTTGGTCCAATATGGCACTCTGTGTCAAGCTTCAGTTTTGAGCCAGATTTCTATGAAGGAAAGCACTCTTTCATCTGAGTATGAATAATATCCTTTCAGAAAAGCAGTTTATATTTAGAATAAATAAGAACAGACATACATGCACACTTATGCACCCAAATGCACACACTTGCAGGAGTATAAACATGAATAAATAAGAAGATGATTTTGTAAACCAGATGTTCCCTGGGTTTGAATGCTCCATTGGTTTCCATACACCATTTAAGGTTCTGGTTTGCTACCTTAGCAGGTAGCAGCAGTAAGGTTGACATAGGAGCTTGCAGTGCTAACAGTTTTAACTTGCTTGGGAGGTGGGAAGTGGTGACTTTGTTCACTGAAGGCTTTGACTTTTTGCAGAAAAACCTGATGACACTTCCAAAACAAAATTCTCTGCTGTGATCTTTGAGTTATGAGCCAAAATACTTCCCTTTTTGGCCTGAAAAAAAAAAAAATTCATGCAAGTTATGGTTGCATGCCTCAAGCCTCTTTCTGAGCCTTTTTCCCCTCTCTGTTTTACCACAGCAGGATGGAAATATCAGACTCCAGGGCACTGCAGACTACAGGACCAGAGGGATCCACACACCCATCCTGGGGCTTCTCTCCAAAGTACCAACGTGTTAGTTGTGATCCAGTGGCTTTTCTCTCATTTACCAGTTTTCAGGTGGTAAATACTTTTCAAACAAGCAATGAAATATGGTTTCTGCCCCTTGAGAGGGCAAGAGAAATGTGCCTCTGAATGGAAACCCTCTTTTCTGTTGGAAATCAGTTTTGGTGACACAAAGTCACCCAAAGATACAACTCATTCCATGCAATTGCTGTGTGGTTCCATCCTCTCCTCTTTCCCCTCCCAATCTCCAGCCCATTCTCTGCCTGCCTGATAGATGTTGACATGAGAATTAAATCACTCAGAAGTATGAATGCTTTAGCTTTAACAGAGAACCAGGTTATTATTCCCAGCATGGAAAGTTAAATGAAATCATTCTGTGAGTGAATTCCTATTGATTTCTTCAGGATTGATCGGAAACATTTGTCAAACTTTTGTTTTCTTTCTGTCCTATATCTTCCTTAGACACATAGTTAAACATACTAAGGAAGGTTTACATTTTTAAAACCTGGTCTAAGGTCTTTATATAAACACACATGTAATAAAAGTGACTGGAGATTTGTATTAGCTATATACATTCAGATACTTTATTTTCTAAGCTAAAGTTTTTTAAAAAAAGGGGCTAAATTCAGACACCTAAGTCTATATTTACAGTCTTTGATTACCTGATTTTCAAATATATTAGTACTCAGAAACTCGATTCTTTCTGTTAAATTAGGGTGTCTTGAAGTTCTGGACAAAAAAAAAATGCATTGGGCTGTTTTTTAATCAATAAGAAAGGGAAAAGTAAAGAAGGTTTTAAAGGTACAACAGATGTAAAGGCAAAGATTCAGACAGCTACAAATCCCTGATGTTTTCCAACCCCTAACTGAGGAAAAAGTTGCATTGGTGTGAGGCACATGAGTACAACCCAGAATTATGCTTGCTGCCTGAATCTGACCTACAGCCCTCCTTCAAAGGATTTGTCTTTTTTTTTTTTTTTTTTAATCTTCACACTGAGGCCTCCAGTTCTGAAAACATGTGTGTGCTTCTGCACCTAATGTATATGCATATTCAGTGTGACTGCATATGGAAATGGAGCATCCATGCCAACAATTTTACAGCTAACAGGCTTTTTGCATGTGGGAGTCTCTGAGGGTTGTGTGCTGGTGGGGTAATTGCACGTGGAAATCCAGGAGGCAGGCACACACACAGCTATAGCCTGTACAGCTGCATTAATACCTTTTTTTTCCTAAAATAAAAAAGGCAGCTAGCAAAAAAACAAATGAGAAAAATGATACTGTTTTAAGACACCTGGACCTTGGAATAATAATAATAGAAAGGCCCTAAAAGTTGGTTCTGGATCTTGAAATGCTGTATTTCAGCTTTCAAAACTTGTCTGTGTTTCCCCCTCATAAACACAGGTCACTATTATATTTAGGCACTATTAGATTTGTGTTTTTAATTACAAGAAAATCATTTTTTGAGGCACTGAAAATAAGCTGATGCTATTCTAAAATCTAAAGGGAGAAGGTTAATATTAAAAAGGAAAAAAAAAAAAGAAAACAGAACCAACCAACTCCTAGGAAGAAATAAATATATAACAAGAAAAAGTTAGTGGAACAGCTGTGTAAATAATATGAACAATGTTAAAGAATGAAAGGAAACTACCAGAGCCACTTGGGATGAGGAGGAAGCCTAAAATCAGTGATTACTCCAACTAGATCTTGCTTGTTGGTTGTGCCTGATTTTTATTTTTTTTTTCTGCCAACTCCAGGTCTGCCTCTGAGGGCTCTTTCTTGACAAGCGGCAGAGGAAGGGAAGGAAAATGAGGTTATTCCATAAAATAACCTACTACTATTTGGTAAGGGCAGAGGGACAGAGAATGAAGCAATGGTTTAATATTAGGATTTGAAGCTGCAATGAAGTCAGTCGTTAGCTGAACATTCACTTCATTCATCAGTGCAGAGTAAATGTCGAGTTGTGCTGAAGTTAATGAACGACTTTCACGGTTTGGCTGCAGGCTCTGTGGAATGACACTGCTTGTCCATGAAAGTGTCCTGAACTTCAGACACTGATGGCTGTGAACAGGGAGCTTCAGACTTGAAAGCCAGACAGGTAAGAGAGATGTTCCCTGATGTCCCTGCGGCAGGGGATGTGGGGGGTTGGATTTTTGGGGTGAGTTCTCTGCTTTTTGTCTGAATTTTGTAACATTTTCCAAGGACTTGCAGACAGCCTAGGATCAGCAGAGAGTAAAAACTTAATCTGTGTAATGCACGTGTTCTTGTTATTGCCTAGAAGGTACCATATAAGCCACCCTCTTTTTTTCTAACTAGAGATCTCTTGCTTGGATGTTTAAGGATGTAAATTGATTTTTGAGACTTCAGTAAAAGGCAAGGTGCTTGGGAGAAACAGTTAATTAAAGCCTAATGATTATTGCGTGTCAGGTGTAATGTAAATGAACACAAGACTTTGAAAAGGGGCCAGGGAACATGGACAGGAACTCCATATTTCTCTGCAAGTTTGAGGCCATGTTGCTTTGCAGACATCAGGATGCTTTGATGACCACAAAGAACAGAGCTGTCTCTAGGGCTCAGGAATATCCCCACTGACCTGTTCTGGTATTTATGATGCTGCCATGTACAAGAGATGAGATTTTTGTACTGCTGATACTGGTCCCCCATATGAACTGCATCAAGACCACAAGCAGCTCATCTCTTGTAAGTGCAAGAGCAGTTCCTTTGGGAAGAGGTACCCAGGCTGCATGTGGAGGTGAAAAGAGTAGAAAGGCTGGGAACTCACTTGCAAATCTGGTGCATTATGAGGATGAAATGACCTGCAAGGCCTCTAGGACTCATTTGTGTTGGTGACATGAACCAGTCAAGGTACAGGACAAAAGAGACATCTGATAGATCTACAAGGTAAGTCAGAGGCCAAAACAGCTATAAAGGGTTAATTTGGAGAATTCTGTAAACAGCAAGAAAAAGGAAATAACATCACTTGAGGGAAAAATTTAGGCCTGTGAATTTTGGGGGATTTAACCATTGATGTTAGTGGGACAAATACTGACATTATATGAAGCACATGAATGTTATAAGACACAAGGACTTTTAAGAATGAGGCCAGGCTTGCCACTTGTTTTCCAGTAGCTTCATCATTCCCAGCACAACATCCCATCCACTGGCAGCTGTTGTCCTCAGCCTCAGATCTTCCCTTTGGTACCACATAGGTGGTTACCATATAGGTATTACCATAAAGGTGGTTGCAAAATTGCTGTGCCATCTCCTTCAGCAGTCAGGAGGGCTGTAGGATTCCCTGCAGGAATTCCTTCTCAGCCATGAAACTTCTGAAGCTTGCCTGGTGCCTACTTTATTTCCTGAACAAGGGCCATGGGGAGAGCAAAGCCACTGCAAACTGTGAAGGGCTGGACTTTCAGAGAGTTTCTAAGAAAAGTTGAACTCCCAAAGCATTTGCTGTTCCTTTTCAGCCAAGCTCTTATGTCCCCAGTTCATCAGGACATGGGCAAGTGCTTATTGTTAATTTTCCACGATTGATTGACTGCAAGTTATATCCTTCCCCAAATTGCATTAGGATTTTCTCTGGTTAATAGATGTTTTATTGCCCTTATTATGAAGAGCAGTTGCTGTATGATGTCAGAAAACAGTTACACTGGGTTTGGGTTGGGTTGTTTTTTTTTTCAGTCTCCTTTGCCAAGTCTGAGTTACTTGCTTCCTGACCAAGTTGATTTGCTACCTTAATTTTTAGGATGTATATTTTAGTAGCTGTATGACTGTATGTCTGTGTGCATGAAAAAACAAAACAAAACACAAAAAAACAAAAACACCCCCCCAAATCAGTCTGTTTCTAACTAAAATATTTTATCTATTTAAATATAAATAAATGAAGTAGATGTTTATTTTGAAGAGCAATGTTGTTCTTGGACTTTCATTTCAATCTGTATAAATCTGGTGTTATTGCTGCCCCATCCTACAGCAAAAAGACCCTAGAAAGCTTACAGAAGGATAAAGCACCTCCATGTACAATTTACCTGCTAATAGCATTTCTATCATTGCAAGACGTGGCAAGAGAGTCAAACACCACCTTTTCCCAAAGGGATGCAAAGCATGCAGAACTGATGGAAAAATTAACAAGTTTTCTGTGGAAGGAGCACACAGCTGGCTGTAAGGGGTAAGGAAAGTCTTCCCTGATGTGCCACTTGTAGATGCATATAAACCCTGTAATAGGTGCAATGGTTTTGCTCAACAGCTGCAACCTTTTCATTGTGCCTCTTTTGTGGAATTCAGATAAAACCTCTCCATCGACAACAAATCTAATAGAAAAACAACAACAACAAAAAAAGAGAAGCAAAAGCCTGAAGCTGCCTAGTGAGTTTGGGTGGCAACGTGCCAAGAGAGAAAGGGTGTTGGAGAGGTAGAGCAGTAATGTCAAGAAGCACAAAAAGCACTTTCCAGGCTTGTTCACACTCTCAGGGAAGAGAGGCAGGGATGGAAAGGCAGCCAGAACTGAGCTATGAATTTTGCCTCCCTTCTGAGCTTCTGGGGGGAAAATCATCCTCCTCAGAGATCACCTTTCAGGCTGAGAGAGCTCGGGTTGTTTAGCCTGAAGAGGAGGAGGCTCCTTGGAGCATCTCTCAGTACCTGAAAGGGGCTGCAGAGAAGCTGGAGAGAGACTTCTCGTAAGGGCATGGAGTGATAGAATGAGGGGGAAGAGTTTTGAGCTGGAATAGAGGAGAATGTAGGTTAGTTTTCAGCAAGAAATTCTTCAGTGTGAGTGGAGAGGCATTGGCCCAGTTTGCCCAGAGAAGCTGTGGCTGATCCATCCCTGGAAATGTTCAAGGCCAAGTTGGATATGGCTTGGAACAACCTGATCAAGCGGAAGGTGTCCCTGCCCATAGCAAGAGGCTTGAAACTAGATGATCTTTAAGGTCCTTTCCAATCCAAACCAGACTTTGGTTCTGTGATTTAAGAGATCAGATGGAGCTGTTTGGGATTGCTGTCTCATGATGGAGGACATGGGTGTTTAAGCTGCAGAGGGATCCTGCTGCAGGGGAGGAGAAGCCTCTCGCTAACCTGATGCTCATGGGCAGTGTTCCCAATGTACCTGGTTCTGCAGAGAGCAAAAGTTCAGCTGGAGGGGAAGAGAAAATGGAAAGTTTCTCCTAAGTCCCTCTCCAGTGGTGCATTGCCCAGGATGCAATAATAATTTTAATAAATTTTATAATAATAGCACCCTGCAGAGGCAGCTGCCCTTCTACTGCAGATACCAGGTTATCCTGATACTATCCTGATACTTTCTGCAGGTTGTAGCCCAGCTCACCTGGGACATGGTCCTTGTGCAACACTTCCTGACATCCTCCTAGATCCCAGGCCTGGGATGAAAGCCCACAGAGAAGTTAGAGACCAGAATTAACTAGAAACCAGGCTTTTAATATCTAGAGATGAAGTTATTAGGAACCTCTGAGTTTTAGTTTGCGTTGCTTGCACAGGCTATGGGATAATAACACGGAGAGAACTGCAGCACTGTGACTTCAGGGGATGCTCGTGGCCTGGTGAGGACAGGGGATGGGAAGTTAAGGCACAAAGAAGGAGGCACCATCAAGAGAGAAAGCAGAGCAGCCCATCACTAACACCCTCTTCCCATATCAGCAATTGGACTCAGTTATGAGAATAAAAGGGACCTTGGCTGCGAATGACTTAGGGCAGCATAAATATGTATTATGAATTTTAGGCTCAGACATAATTAAATGCCATTTGTCAGATCTCTGCTTGTTTTTCATCTCATTTGAGTTTTACAGAATGAATTAACTAACAAATGTGCCTCTGATTCTACCATAACAAATCATTTCTCAGAATGGTTGCCTCCAAGCATCAGCCAGAGAGTGACTGGGGGGAGTGACCTTCTGCTGTGAAGTTGTCACGTTCCAGCAGAGCCCTGAGTGGCAATGACAACCTCAGTAATGGGGAGCCCGTAGTGGCCTGGCAGTCTTGTTGATAACTTGTTAATTTATTTAGTGCAGTGGTGCAGAGGTGAAGATCTGGAGCAAAAGGGTGGGGTGGGCTGAGCCTAAGGGTTGGAATATGTAAAAATTCTGGGGTTTAGGGGAAAAAAAAAAGATAATTTTTGTTCCTTGTCACTGAATGAGTTTGGTGACAGGTGCCACTGGCAAACAAATAGGCAAATGTTTGTTCCAGTGCAGCTTTAATTTCTAAAAAGATACAGCAAATGTGTGGTCAGCTTGTGCATGGCTTGGGTAACATAACAATAAATCCTCCTCTCTTCCTCACATGAAAACATGCTTAGAACAAACCAAGTGACTGTCATTTTGAGCTGGGAGAGCCATAGGATGCA
Source organism: Calypte anna (assembly GCF_003957555.1). Classification (NCBI taxonomy): domain Eukaryota; kingdom Metazoa; phylum Chordata; class Aves; order Apodiformes; family Trochilidae; genus Calypte; species Calypte anna. Next base: position 17,173,007 of record NC_044258.1, read on the forward strand.
GAACAAATGGTCTGCTTGCCTTTGACAGACAAAAAGGAGAGTTAAAGACCATGGGTGAAGAAATGTTTTCACTGCAGGAAGAGGGAGATGTGTACCCTGTACCTTGAAGAGTTCTCTCACTTTATGCCATTCCACAAAAACAAAAACCCTTCTTATACTTAGCAAATTATTGTAGCAAATTGATAGATCTGTTAGCCATGTCTTAGCTGTAGTTTCTGAAGTGTTAAGAAGCACTCAGAAATTTGTGGGTTATGCACCTCCTCCAAGTGACTGCCTCCTTCCAGATCTACTGGGAACGGCACAAAATGCACACCCAAAAATCAAAGTATTCATTTTCTGTTTGGACAGCCTCACAAGTTATCCCTAGCAGAATGCCTTCTGCTTCTTCATACTGCACAGGTCATTTGAAAGTCATTTATCACGTCAGGCTAATGAAAGTATGCAGCAAATATTCCAAAGAAAGCTGGAAAGCAACATGGGCAAACTGGTAAGTCAAGCAAATAAGCCTGGTAAGAACAGCCCTCAGTACAGCAGCCTGTATCCTTAAAATATCTTAAAGAAGATGGGGTAGAAAGTATTTAATGCATAGTGTGCTGTCACTTGAAAAACAAAACCAGATGGTGGTGTTAATTCATCCAGTGACTTAAACCTCATGCCACGTGTCTGCAGCAAACAATAGCCCAGCAGCACAAACCTGGAGTCATGACACCAAGAAGTCCTCTGATGAATGAGAGGAAAAAAGAGGGCACCCCGGGGCGAGGGATCACTGGGAGTGTTGGTGGGGATTATTGCATCTCAACCATGAGCAGAGCCAGTCCCATGGAGGGCTGGGAAGGAAAAAGCAAAAATGTTCCTCTTTCCTGGTGAGAGAAGCAGTGCTCTTGGAAGCCCCCAAGGTGCAGTCACCGTGTCCCTGTGCTGCTTTGTGGCTATTCAGAGAGCCCCTTCATCCAAGCATGGAAGCTTGCAGACCCTTGTATCACTGCAGCAGCCTCGGGAAGGTTTGGAGGACACGTGGGACCCCTCTGCTCTTGACCTCAATACATGAACGTGCACAAGGAATTTCCCCTGACCATTTATTATCCCCGGTACCATAGTCAACAGTTGGCCGGGTAACTGAGCAAATTTACTTGAACTCTTTATTTCCCAGGTCTTATTTTTCTAAGTAAGGCAATAAATCAATGACAGGAAAAGTACTCACCAGGCAGAAATTGGGTAGCTCCATGACTTAATCAGCACTGATTAATGCCGGTCGGGAATCTATCTCTGCATTTCTTTGGAATACATTTTGGAAAGTCTAGTAGTTCCTAGCAGAGCTTTGCATGAAATATTAAATTACTTTCACATTCCTGTCTCTCCTTAACTAGTAAGTTCCTTGAGGCTCACCCCATTTTTTCCATCTAGGTATGTAAGGATACTACGTGGCCCAACATTCCCTTGAGAGGTGAAGCCAAGGATCTGGGTGCATGGATGGTCCCAGGAGAGCCCAGTGCCAGGTCTGGGTGACAGGAAAGGCAGCAACACCCGGGTAAGATGCTTCTTCTCTTCCTCTCTGGCTCATACAAACTGAAAACACCAAAGCTACATCAGAGAGGAGCAGCAGCTGGAGGTAGGGAGGGGAAGGGAGTTGTGTCAGAAAGAGCCCTTCTTCTGTAGGGGTGGAAGAGGAGCTGTGACTCCCGAGGAAGGTCAAGGCCAGCCAGAGAACAACCGGGCAAGAAAACCCCAGATGGATAAACAAATCCAGACATCTGGTGAGATCCCGGCATCGCTGCAATCAGGGAGGTTTTTGGCACTGGCTTTGACACTGCCAGGATTTCCCTTGTAATTAGCAGCATGCAGCCTGTCTGGGGAGGATGTTCCCTCCGGAAAGCTGCTGGAACGGGGCTGTGAATCCATCCTGATCTCTGTGAAGCAAAAAATAACACCCAGTTAGTCCCTGGCCCCCTGACTATGAGAAAATGCTATCTTGATCTCAACAAATATTAGATGCTATCATTAACTGTAACTAGTGTCTGGCTTGGCTGCTGCCAAGATTTTTTTTAGGTGCTTGCAGTAGCTGCTGAGCCACCCCCCAGCACAGCACTGGGACAGACTGGGAGCAGCCGTGAGGAGGGATTCATGGCAAAGGGAAAGTAAAGCCCCGAGGATGCACACATGTTTGCAAACCCTTCTTTAGCAAGAAAGGGTTGCTAAAGGGAAGGGAAGTGGGCACATCCCAGCCAGGCAAATTAAAAGAGTGCATGACATAAGGCTCAGGCTGGTGAGATTATGAGCAGTAATAGATATTTCAGTTTCTGAACTGATCCAGACGCACACGCACACAAAATACCTCCACAATAAGGTTTTTTTATTATGATTTAAAAAAAAAATACAGAAATCTGTGTTGTTAAAGACCTTAGCTACCTGTATTTGAAGATCATTGTCTGAAAAGATGAAAAACATACATTTTCATTTCATTTCAGATTAGCATGGTAAACAGCTAGATCTGTTCTTTCAAGTGGAGCATTCAGCTCCATTTGTTAGCTTTGTTGCTGATATTTCACCTCTCTTTTATTTACTTAACATAGTTTGACAAGAAATTCTCAGTGAGATAATGTATCTACATGAAAGACTGGCTAGGGGAACAAGTCCAGAGATTTCAGTGGGATAGAATCAATTATTTATGTCTTTGCCATTTTGGTCTGCCTTTCTTCCACAGAAGAGCTACCCAGCCAGCTGAATATTTTTGGTAGAAAACATATTCTATTTTTAGAGAAAAAAAAGGGGGGAAGAAAAGTGTAACATCAGTGTAAAACAGGTTTGCGTTCACTTGGAAAACAAAACCCAAGTCACAAGTGATGGAAGGTATCACCCTCTTAGAACAGCACCTTCTCCCCAGGATGGACCCTGCTGCAGGGAGCTCCCAATACAAAGCAAATCAGCAAATTTGCTTTTTACTACACAAAATTAGACAAACTGTATAGAAGTCAAGCTGATTCCCTCCTGAACAGCACTGCAGAAATGATCCTTGCACGGCAACCCCCTGGTGCAAGCTGTTTCTGAGGCTGAACTAAGGCAGGTGATTGAGGACACCTACACTTTCCAGTAAATATCAGAAAAAAAAATTGCTTACCCAGTCTGGATGGCTCAAAGACCTAAAACAGAGCAGTCTGATGTGCAGTCTATTCCAGTTCAAATCAGCACACATACCCTGAGAAGACCCAAGCCACTGGAGGCTGTTTCAGCGGTGTGTGGTGGGACCATCCAGGTGACAGCAGGCACAGGCAGCTCCTGCTTCAGTATCACAGAAGGTGACTACAGGAAGTTTTTAACACCTGAAAGTGCTTTGTCAGTCAGAGGTAGATGTGAAAGGATAAAGAATACAAAAAAAAAAAAAAAAAAAAAAAGCCAAAAGAAATAGGGTACAGAAATTAGAGGGAATGGGCAGCGATTTAATAAAACAGAGAAACCAAAGTATGCTAAAAACTTACCCAAAGCAAAAGCCAGGCCTCCCTGATGCTCCTGTATGAGCCCAGGTGAAATCTGTCCCTCATTTCGATGGTGACGGATCAGGTCCTTAGGAAAAATGGGAAGTTTGGGCATAAGGAAAAGAAAGAATGTACTTGCAAAGTGGAGAAAAATAAGTGAGCAGTGCTGTACAAAAATAACGATTCAGTAACTGGTAGGTAATGTTATCATCTCTGCACACATCCAAGGACTTAAGTGACCCACTAATCTGGCTGAGGATCTGCTCCATTAGTAATAAGAGAGCAATTTAAACTCTGGCTTTTTTCATTGTGTTTTATACAGGTTTGGGGAATATGTTATCAAAGGCTCCAATTCTGGCCAAAGTCCACAGGCATCGTCACCTGCGGTCAGGCCCTGGATAGAAAGATCAGAGCAAGCTTTGCGTAGCCCTACCACCAAAAACAGATCAATCAGAAGTAACTCAAAAGGAAATATTCTACAGGGAACAGATGAAGATGCATTTAGAGGAAATAATCCCCATTCAGGATGCCATTATTAAAAGAGAGAGCTAGCTATGAGAGCTAAGATATGTCAGGGCAACCTCGTTGACATGGGACTGGAGAACTTCTACTGTAAAAGGAGAGAAACTAGGTCAGTGCTTTTTGAAGAGAGGAAAGCTCAGGGTGGACATCATTATTTTATATAGTTTTCTAAGGGGAATAGCTAGGAGAGATGTCAGAAAACTAGCATCAGATACATGAACAAATGGACAGGTTCTAAGAAAAGGAAATGAAGAGAAACTAAAGGAGGCTCAAGGAGTATAAACATTTCTGTACACACTTAGCAGTCAAAGCAAGGACTGGGTTACAGAAAGGGCTAATAAGAGCAACCAAGAAGGGTTTGGGAAAGTAAAAGCTTCGTGGAATAGAGGCACCTGAGAGCAGACAAATCTGTGTCTGGATCTTGGTCTGCCCTTAGAATTGCCCAAATTTCAACCTCAAAATTACTTTGAGATTCACATATAAGTAAATCTCTGTGCAAGCGCAGGAGATTGAAGTGACAATTCGGTTTATCACCTGAAGATAAAACTCAGAAGAACATTTGCCTTCTAATTCTATTAATATAGATGTAATTACAAGGGCTAAATCCAATTCAAATGTTAACTTATAAGGGCTGGTGGAGGTAGCAGCCTACAGAGAAAGATGATGCTGGAATCCCCGATTCTTACATTTAATCAATAGTTCAGTGTTAATAGACTTTATTTATGGGTTGGAGCATATGGTTTGAAAATGAGCCTAATGATTAGGTTGCCTGTGTATAGACACACATTTCTATATATTCATTAAGCAGTAGAATATTTGCATGTTGCAGTTGTCTTTAAACAAGGAAAAAAAAAAAGCTTCTCTGTGACACTGAAACAGATTAGAATAGTTTTACTTCTAAAAAAAGAAATAAATCCCAGAATGCTAACTATCAGACAATTATCAAACAACTTGTGGAACATTCTGCTTTAGACACAGATCAAACTGATGCTCTTTATTCTAATTATCTAAGATGGACACCAGTCACTAGGAAAAAAAAGTAGATTGAGGTAATAGCCTGGGGAAAAAGGAAATTTCAGGAGAGAGGAGAATCAGTGGACTGTGCTGCTCAGGGGGCTTTTATTGCATTTTCTTATAGGCTCTGAAATTTAAAGGCAGAACTTCATCTGGTAGAAATAAGCATGGCATTATCAAACCTGATGGAGCTAAGCTATGGATCTGGTCCCAAATACATATTTTAATACATATAAAGAAGAAAACAGAAAAAAGGGATAGCATAAATATAATAGACCCAGCAGTCCCGTTGAATATGATACTATAAAATATGATCCTGTAAAACATGATCAGAGAGATCCTGTAAAAAGTGCAATGCCAGCCCTGTTCTTTAGGAATATTCCTTGTTTAGAACAATAGTCTTTTTCTACTTTATTACCTTGGGCTGAATAATGTCACAAACCTTCCTCCCTTCTAGCCAAATGCTTTAACAAGGGAGGTTTTGAAGTGAAAATGTGAGAAGAAAAGAGCCCAAAATATGCTGTATCTCTGTCCCATTCTGCTCAGCAGCAGCAGAAATGTACTTGCACCTTCCAGATCATGAAAATCCATGGCAGTGAGACTCTCAGAAATTTGGATTTCAACAGCAGATTCAATGCACACATTTTGAAAACTTGCACAGCCTCCTCAGAACCATTTTGAGCTGCTGGGATGTGATACTGAGATGAACTCACCCATCTCAGCCATTGTTGTAGCTGATGAGACATTGATGTTGATGGGGAAGAAAAAATTTGTCTCGATGCTGGGAAAGAGCAAGGATCACAGGAATGAGTGATACTGATCAAAGCAGATGAGAGTCAGGAATGTTTATACAGAAGATGCAAACTCTCACACATAGCTCGGTGATCTGAAGCCGTCAGAGTTAATATGCTGTCTATTAAAATTTGTTCAAATACAGCACCTGTCACAGCAGGGAGAGAAAAATGTTTGTTAGGTCAATCTTACATGAGAAGAGAGAGGTGGAAAAGGAGGAGAGCTAAACCTGGATGGCTGGGAGTGGGTGCATAGCCCAAGCAGGGGTTATCTGTATGCCTTGTCTTCTCCTAGGCACCAAACCCAGGAGGCCACTGCACTACATGGGCTTTAGTTTTACTTGGGTATGATGGTTTCTCACAATCTGAATAATCCTTGCACATGTGGCATCCTTTGATATTTGTCTCCTTCCACTACTCTGCTGGGAAGGGGGATGCAAAGCTTGTGTTTGATTGTCTGCAGCAGAGATGAGATTGGAAACAGCTTCTCCTCTAGCCAGAGCTCAGGGCTCTCCCCATCCCCTTGCAGCCTCCTGGATCAGTGCTCCCAGGAGAGCAAGTGGCAGCATCCTGGCCATCCCCAAGGCTTGTCCTGCTTCACTAATACTCTGCTGTTGGTTTGCTACATAACTGTGGTATCAGGAATACTTAGGATAGATACTGTACTGGAGAAATGAGTTTTCACCTCTCACTAGGTGCTTAAAACAAGATGTCATTACCATAGCAGCTGGGCACTCTGTGGGAAGATCTTCCCTATCTGATTCATCTACAGGCTATCACAAAAGATTACTTGTGTTATTGTGTGTTCTTAAGCACTAGGAAAGCAGCAGATTTGTATTTTGTGCAGTCCCATGTATCATTGCTGTTGTCCATGCCCCTGTTTTCTACCTTAACCTGAACTTTGAAAGCTCACTGCATATCAGGGAGTTTCAGAGCAAGGCTGTGTTCTTAATGAGTAAATGAAGTTTCTGTTATTTCAGTTTATTCTAAGTGTTGAACCCAGCATGGGATCTAACCTGGAATAGTCATCTTGAGAATATTGCACTGGAAAGCAGAGCGTAGGATTTAACATTGGAAATTAGAAGTTGATCCTACTTCTTATACAAAATTGAGATTGACAAAATTGAGGTTTATCTACATAAACCTTTAAACAAAGATGTGGCTCTGAATCAAAATTAGGGAACTGGAGAAATGAAGTTGAGGATTTTGTTCTCTTAAAGGAAACTTGCCCAGCAAGGCTGTCACCAGAAAGAGCTGCCACAGAAGAGAGCTGAGCACAGATGTTAACAGAGTCAGTTCTTTTTCTGGAGATCAATTTTGACTAAATTAAGATTGTTTAAAAACGACAATTATTGATTAATTGAATTTATACTTGGATCTTAGCCCTCTTAGTTCTGAAAAGCCTGCACACCAAACTGGTATGAATGACCAACTGAAAGAGAAAAAAAAAAAATCATTACTTAGTTAACTGCTGTTCAAACTGCTCCTAATGCCAGCAATGGGTTTGGAGGTCTGCTCCCCACACGTACAAATAAAAGGGGATTTTGCAAGTCTCTGTCTGCACTCAGACCCTACTTTGTGTCTGACTGTGAAGAATAATATGTCCACCTCCAAAATGTAATCCTCAAAAACCAGAGTAAGATAGTTTGAAAGGAGCAAACTGCAGAAAGCAGAACTTCATGGCTTTACAGGGAATTTCCAGGTGTAGGTGTGTGTGGCAGAACATTAACTGAGCAGAGCTTAAGTCTGAAAGAACCAGCACATGAAACTCCAAGCATCCAGGTATCTCCCATGGGAGTGGGCAGGATCAGGCCCTTTGCACATGGGGGAGAAGCAGCTGGGAGGAAGGAAAAGGGGGGGATGCTCAGGGGGAGCTGGAGAGGGTGAAATAAGAAGCAAAGGGGCACCAGGTTGGCATGAAGTGATACTCTGTCACGGGCAGCTCCCAGGCTGATCCCACTCTTAAAAAAAGATTGACATTTATCCAGGAGGCAAGTTTGTTATTCTGTAACTACAGCATTTTCTATTATGTTTGATAAGGGAAAGAAGATTGGATCTTGGTCAGAAATATAAAAATTCGTCTCCTAGCAGGGGATAATAGCAGGAGAACAGGGGCAGATGACAACTGCAGATTTGAAAGGGTTCAGTGCAGTCCCTGGTGAGGAAGACATGAAGAATGCAGGCACTGCCTGGCTTTTGCTACTGCACTGCAAAACCCCCTAACTTTTCTCAAAAGAAAAGAAATCCAAAAGTCTTTTGTTTCAGTGTGTAACTGTTGATCTAAAATGGGAATTCTTGTTTTCTAATTCACAAAGCTTAAAAGATCACTCTTTTTATATTAAAATGATAGCCTTTGCAAGAGACCTTCAATCTAATTAAAGCCAGGAGATTAGCATCCCTTAGAATATTTGCAAAGCCTGCAATGCAAAGTTAATGAAATGTGTACACTTTTATAAAGCTTTAATTTTTAATGAAATCATCCAGGACATGGCCCTTGCTCCTCTGCTTTACCTGCTTTGGCCGAAACAGTCTGTTTATAAACAATGCAAAGTTCTGGGGTGAAGAAAACAGGGGTAAAGATAATCAAAAGGTTTCTTCATAGCTACTACAAGCCTGTCTTTTGTCTCTTCTGTTCAGTCTGAGCATGGAAAAATTCCTGATTAATAATAATGAATGAGAATATAATTTTAGAGGGGCAGTCGTTTTGTAAGGTTATGGATGTGTGTGTGTTTGTATATGATGTAAGATTTTTTTAATATATAATATATACAATATTTTATACATATAAATGTGTGTAAATATATATGTACATAATAAATCATATATATATATATATAGCTATATATAAAACAACTGTTGAGGGACCTTAAATAAAGCAAACAAAGCAAAAGAGAGGCCAGTGTTGCAAGGGAATATCTCACATTTGGAGACAGGGGCTGAGCTCAGAGGTGAGGGGAGCAGCCAGGGCTGTAGCAGACGAGTTCAGAGGGGGTGGCTGAAGGAAATCCTTGGCAATTCCAATCCCCTTTTAGGCTCAGCTCCTCTAATGATGGCCCCACTCCTCTGTGATCACTTGAGAAGGATGAAAAAAGGGAAGCAGCTGAAGTAGAGGGAGAAGCAACCCTGCTCTCCCAGTGTCATGGGGCAATGTATCCCCAGAGCCAGGCAAACCTTTTCTAAGGCTCCTTTAGAAGCAGCTTCACATTAGAGGCACTTACTCTGCCTGCTACCTTCACCCTCTGCATTACTGTCCCTGAATTTTGCCACTGGAAAGACCTGACTGTTGCACTCTAAATAGTAATTTTATTTTTTTTTTCTAGTGCCAGCCCTACTTTACATTATGCTTACTGGATCTTGCTGAAACCTAAATGTCAGCCCATCCTAATCTTGCTCTACATTTTCAAGCTGAAAGATAAACCTGTTGTTTAATGACATCCACAACACTACAGGAATAGTAACCATTGTGTTTCTTCATTTCAAAGGACGGCTGAAATCTAACATCTGGTGTAACTGTACAAACCTGACCTGGGGTCACAGTAAGTATTGTATTGTTGATGATGGATACGCTTTTTTCATTACAATGCTGTCTCCATTCTTTCAGCATCCATGCTGTGAATCCCCAGTTATAGCCAGGACTATTGATAAATACTGATTTATTTTTTAAAATACAATTTTTTAATTTATTTTTTTTTACACTTTTAAGTGTGCACTCTAAGATTTTTTTCCTAAAATGGTCCTTCCAGTTTGTTGTCAACAATGTGCTATTCTATGAGAAAACTCTTCTGCATGATAGCTTTACAACACAATGCTTAAGCACTATGTGCCTGAAGCTGGAGCTATGATCCTAAAAGAACAGGGTCACACAGAGCTGATCCTCTCTATCCAATGCCTTCCTCTGTACCTTCCTCTTTGGATGCTCCTTAAAGCCCTTGTAGGAGTAGTGCTTAAGGTTTAAATGTTGAAGCAGATGTAAATGTGTCTTTGCACACTGGTGTTTCAAGAGTTGAGCCCCAGAGTGGGAATCAAGGCCCTGCACTCTCCTGGATGTTTGATTTCCATTATTTCTAAGGCAACAGGGACTCCACCAGTGACTGTGAAGCAGCTCCCAGTACTGAGCTCCCAGAGAGAACATGTACCAGTCAAAAAATTCAGATATTGCCCCAGGAAGTTCTAATCTAATCTAATCTTAACCACATAAAAGCCATAGAAGTTCCACCACTGAACTGGGAGAGAGGGAGCAGATTTTAACCATGATTTCTATTTGTTTTACTCAGTTTTACTGAGTGTGTCCCCAGAACCTTTCTCGCCATTTCTTTGAAGCTCTCCAAACGATCAACAAGACTCTTCTCACCACAACTTTAACTTTTTCCCTAAAGCTATGAAAACTCAAATTTATTTTCCAGTCCTTTGAGTGGTATAAGAGAGAGACTCATCTCTTTGGGATGGAGATGCTGATGGTGATTGCTGGATAAACCAACAGCCTCCCTAATCCATGTACATGGTTTTAATGCCCATTTTGTGTCCTCCCTGCATGCTAAAGTTGCTTTGTGATGTTCCTGCATCCCAAAGCAGAAGTGAAGCAGAATATCCTTGGCTCACCACAGAGATGTTCAGAGGAAAGTTTGGGCTCCTGAAGTCCCTTCCCTTTCCCTCAGCCTGCACTAACCAGCATGGAAAGTGTCTGAAAGCACCCAGCATTTACACTGGTAAGAAACATCTATTAATTTCAGTCCTGCCAAAGCGAGACACGTTTATAGATTTGTTCGTAATTATTTTTAGAGCAGGATTCTGTTTGTTTGACAATATCTGAAAAATGAAATGCCTGGGGCAATGGCTCTGAGTGCAGCTGGTACACTGGAAATGTGGGGAAATACTTGCTGTAATTGTGAGGGGTTTATTTAATACCTCTTAAGGCAGAGTTAACTCATTCAGTAAGGAGAGCTGGTGTGAGGGGCTGGTAGTGCTGCCCTCCCCATCACCATCTGCCCACCTTGTCCTGGGGCTTCCCAAGGGCTGAGACCACTATCAACCCTTGGCTTTTCTCTTCAGTTCACCAGAACACATCCTGGCACACACACACACACACACACACAGTCCTCTTTAGAGGTACCACTCAACCACAGTCTTCTTCCTCCAGGTGTTTGTGCTTTGCAGTTATGAAGAATTTTGCATCCACTTTTTGCTTTTTTCACTCAAAGCATTTTGAGACCCTTTAATTAAACCTTTCTGTCTCCATGTGCAATAGGTGCTGATCCCTTTGGCCAGAGGAGCACGCAAAGACCTAAGGAAACCAGCAATCTACAGCTTAAGCTTTTGCCAAGGGTTTTCCTATTGGCATTTTAAGCAGAGGGAGCCAAACCCAGCAATGGAAATTAGAGATGGATCAGCCTGGAGCACAGGGATCTCCAGCACTGCCCCAAGCTGAGGACAATGGGAAAAGCTCTGGGTGAGAGCCAGCAGCATCCTGGGATGGCCAAGGACTGGTTTGGATGCAGAAGGCTGCAAATCTGCCAAGCTATGGACTGAAGCTCTTGCAGGACAGGTAAGGAACCCCCAGATCCTTCTGCACTTTCCATGACCTTTTCCTTTCATCAGTAAAAGTAAATTGAATTCAGCACCTTTAAAGGCCCTGTCTGGATCCATAACATTCATAACCATGCTGTAACCATGAATGAAAAGCTAAGGGGGAGTATGGTTTGCATCCAAGGGCTCTTTTGCTTTTTATATGTTTACACATAGCAGCCAATGGTCAGCAAATAAGCGCCATGGCTTGTAAAGAAATGTTCAAGCCATCTGGTTTAATCTGTGACTTAATTTCACTGTAAAATGTTAAAGTTGTTCCAATGGTGGGGTTGGGAAGGCTGCTTTATATGGAAAGGATTGAGTATCCCAGAGCAATTACACTGCACCAAGCACATGCTATGGGTATTATAGTTTGTATTCCTGGTTTGTTCCATTAAAAACATTAAAAAGCCTTCTTAATAAAGCATGACAGACCTTTAGGTCTCTCTCTTTTTGCTAGAAACAGGTAGGAAATGCTGATGACAAACATTAAGGATCTTTTTGTAAACAGCATGAAGGTTTCAAACTGCCAAAAATAAAGAAAGTTTACAAAAGGTAGCATGCAGCCAGGCAAAGAGGGACGAAGAGAAAACTTCCATCTCACACAGAGGAAAGTGCCCCAAGTTGATGGTCAGCACATGGCAGTGCCTGGGACAGCCTCTGGTCATTCCCCCAGTGATGTATTCACCTTTGCAGCCTCAGGAGGGGCTGGGACTTTGGTGCTGGAGATGTTTTTCCTGCCATGCTGGGGTTCATCAGAGGGATGGAGGGATTCTTTGCCCTGGTGTTGTCTCCTGCAACACACTACTTTAGCACAATCATCGTTCCCTACACTAGTAAAATAAGAAAGTAATATCAGGCTGTGTGATATTATTTTGCATCACTTCTGACACTGACTTTTTGTCTCTATCAGCAGCTGTGTCATGGCACAGGTTTGAAGTATCTGCTCTTCTTTAAGGCAGTGCTAAATTTAGAACCTCTCTTTGCTCCCACATCACGTCCATGCTTGATCTCTTCAGGCCTTGAAAAAGACAGTGGCTGAGAAAGGAAGAAACCTCATCAACAGCAATTATTTTGAATTATTTCCACTTCTTTTTGGCAGGGGGCTGGGTCACCACCTTGCTTATTTCCCTGTCACTTGAACACCTATGTTCTCATGTGCCTTGCAGTGCCATGATGCCTTGAGATGGTTTTCCCTTTAAGGAAGTAATTCATAACCACACTCTTTATCTTTTTTTCCATCAGCCCAGCAGGCCTGAAAGGAGCCAGACGTTGCTCTTCCAGCAGGTACAAGTTGTCACTCTGCCCCAAATTTAACTTGTCACCTTGAGGAAGTTCCATCCCTCTCCATGAGCAACATTCCATGCTGTGATCCCACATTGCTTCACTTCTTGGCTGTCCATCTGCTCCCAGGCTAGTTGGGATAGAGCTAAGTGAGTATCTTGTGGTGTGCCCAAAAATACAGAGCCTTTCTCCACCTGCTGTGGCTCAGGTATCTGCTAGGGATGGCAAAAGGGACAGACACACACACTCCCCAGGAGAAACTCCCCAGAGCCCCATGGAGCTGAATCTAAAGCCCTACAGGGAGCTGGAGCTAATTAACTCTGCACTGTGGCATCCTGACATAAAGATATGGCTTCTGGGACCCAAGCTAGTATTTCTACCCAGCAATCTGCTGCTGTGATCTATCTGCTTGGCCAGCTCTTGCTCAAGAGCCTCATCAGCCCCCAACACATCAGCTGTTCCCTACCCCAAAAACCTGCAGGGATTGTTTTCCATCATACCCATGGCCACGTGTCTCTTGGTGTTATTTGGAGGAGTGTGTGCTACTTGCAATGTATTTTTCTTGAATATAAGCTGGAAATTACTGATTTTTACCTTACACAGCTAGAATAAAAGCACTAATGTCCTAATGAAGAGTCTCACTTAGCTAAATGCTTCATACAGCTGAGTAAAACAAAGAATTTTACTAGAGCTTAACCCAGTCGTTAATAAGCTTTTTAACCCTGACCTTTCAAATCAATGATCTACCACTGGTTTTACCTTTCAAGAAGGAATTCCATTTTCAAGTGATAAAACATATTTTGCACTCCTTACAATCTAATGATTATTCTCAGCGTTCCTGGATATATGAGGCCATCAAACCATTAGAAGGTATAAAATGTATTAATGTACAGCATTCACAGCTACATTTGCTTTAGAGTCAATAAAAGGGAAACAATTTATAAAGGGCATTTATGCTCATTACAGAATATCAATAGATTGTTTCTCCCATAGTTTCTGAAGTATGAAGGACTCCCTTTCCTGATGGATAGGAGAGGATTTGCATAAGCTCTTTGCTTATGCCTTGAACTCCTCCAGCTTGGAGCTGTGTGGGGAGGGGGTTGTGGCCAGGCTTTGGGCTGGAACCGTGGTGATGCCCACAAATTCCTCTTTCTCCAGGGGACCCAGTTAGGGAGTTATCCACAGCAGCCACATGAAGGTTCTACAGACAACTAGGGTGCTTTCAGCTCCATACATAAATTATCACAAGGCTGTAGGAAAACCAGCTCGAGTTTGGAATAGAAGAAGAGAATTTATTTGTGAGGAAGGTCAGGACTGAGGTTCAGAAATCACAGCAATGCTTTGCTGAGCACCTTCCTAATCAGCAGCAGGATGAGAAGGGCTGCTTGATGCATTAGGGGAAAACCAGAAAGGACTTATGTGGTGGGTAGAAGAGGATATGGAAGCACTACTACAATAGCTAGAGGCAGAAATTTCATAGTTTGTCCTAGTGAATAACTCAATTAACCGCAGAAATAAAATCTAGGAAGAGACGAGTGATTAAGGCACTGGCCTGAATCTCAGCAGACCTGGATTCAGTTCCTGGCTGTTTTCAGATTTCTGACTGTCTTTTGGCAAGCCACTTAACTCTCTGCGCCTTGGTTTCCCATCTGTTAAAGAGGAATAATAATAATATTTCCTTTCTCTCCTGCCTATTCCAGCAGCAAGCTCTTCTGGACAGGCACCATACAAGGCTTTACCCTCTGGGGTTTTGATCCCTGCACTAAAGCAGGACCTAGAGGAGCACGAAGTGCCATGCCACAAAAGCCAACCTGTACCCAACTGTTGGTGAGTAAGGAAAGTTAAGCCATGACTTTTTTAATGGTTTTCTTCATATCAGTTCTTCAAGGACAAAATCAACTAAAATAATCATTCAGTAAATGAGAGAAGGAAAGCGCTTCTCACCACTGGTGAGATTTGTGAGACTCCGAGCTCAGCTTCCAAAGTAGAAATATCACAGTTTGAGAGAACAGAGAAAACATTAGGCCCAGCAGAAAAACAGAGAGTTGGCCTTCTCAATTTCTGATCTTACTCCTCTCCACATCTGGCTCCTCCATCCGGACTGACCTTTTCAGCATTTCTTGCTGACAAGCCCTCTTCTTGCTGCCGAGAGTGCCTTCCCCTGCATGCATATGCTGATGCCCATCTGGCAGGGTGAAACTCTGCCCGCTCACAACACACACACACATACACACCCCACAAGTGAGACCAGGTAATGCCAGTTGCAGGGCACTGGCTTAAGAGGAGAACCAGCAAATAAATCAAATTAAATCTCAGCTGCAGAGACTTGCAGGTAATGAGCATCTCCAATTAGAATTGCAAATGTTACTGGAAGGGAGCGTGGCTGTTGACACCAAGAGTGTAAGGCAAGCTTTGGTTTTAGTGCTAGTAAATGAAGGTTTTATTATGAGCATGCCTCAGTTTTGATAGAAGTGGCCTGGCCATGCTGAACTGCCAGCACATGGGAGTTTCAGGCTGTTGCTTTCTTCTATCAAATGAAACATGTCACCTCAAAGAAGGAGAGCAGAGCTTTGTTGGCTGCAGGTGGATTTTGTGCTCCAGTTCAGCTCAAGCTGGGTCAGAACACTGGTATGAAATAGCATGACTCCCATTCTCTTGATCAATATAAATATCTAGGTGAAGAATTATCAAGGTTTGGATTTTCCAAGGGATAGCAGAAAATGGTCCTTGTTCCTGCAATCCTCTCCTGCACACCTTGCCAGCAGAGAGAGGACCACAAGGTGCTACAGCAAACTTCAGGCCAACGATGAGTATGTCCAACACCTCCACTCCCAGGCTGGCTGGATTATTAAAATAATATTTCCACTTCCAAGTAAGTAAATAAATGTCACTGGCAAGTTTGTCTTTTAAGAGCTAACATCTTGTCCTCCTGAGAACTGGGCTGGTGTCCTGCAAAGATGAAAACCCAACACTCTAAAATCTGAATGCAACAGCCAAGAGGTACACCAAATCCATCTTCTGAGGTAGCAGATACAGTGAAGTAAGCAAATATGTTCTAGAAATCCTATTATTAAAGATACTAAAATAATTCAATTTCTTAAAGTTTGAAGTTATGAAATCCTGCTGTCATTTTCCCAACAAGTTTTGCTCTTGCAGCCTACAGCTAAAAAAAAGATTTGCACCAAAATCTTCATTGCAAACCCACCTCAAAAGGCCCTGAACACCTGGTTTCAGGCACAACAGGAAGATCAGAACATACCTTGTCATAAATATGCATATGTGACACCAGAGCCTGCCGCCTTCTTGGAGAGATGCCATAATTGATGGAACAAAGTACAACAAAACTTCACATCACTGGGGGATCACAAGAACAGAGGTAACCAAAAGGCTAGAAAATTACAGGTTTACTGACACGCTGCTCAACCTTATCTATTCTTTATTGAAAAGAGATAATCACTATCTATAGGAGAGCTGTCTTCAGGCTCCATTCATTCCCTTCCACTCGCCCAGCTTTGAGGTGGTATAATATAATGCACACTGGCATCTGGCATGTCATTTAATTGCACCTTCAGCTTGCTGGGAAAATGTTTGAAGTGTCAAGGTAAGCAAACTATAAAAATATATTTCCCCTGCTACAGGAGAGCTCCCACAATGGCAAGCAGAGGAGATGGGGTCTGCTCAAGCCATTACTTTGGGTCTGCACGAGGAATGTAATACAGAGGAGTCTAATTCATGACAAGTTATCACCCTTTGCTAAGACACCATCTGCTCCTGGCAGCCTGGCTCCACTCCCCCAAAAGACACTGGGGAATTCTGCCCCAAATAAACCATTGATGTAGCAGCAAAACAGTACCGGTGGCTTCAGTTTTACCTCCATGCATCAGCACTGAATATGTCCCATTCCTTTAAAAAAAAGAAGGAAAAAATGGGCAAGGGAAGTAAAATGCCAGTCACCACCATTGGAAGAGCTGGGAAGGGCTTGGTTTAGCTCATTATCCAGGTATGTGCTCTGCTCAGCTGTGAGGAGCTGCTCGGCATCACCTACAGTAAGGATGAAGCTGGACCAAGGGATGGCATTGCAAACCAGTGGTGACTTCTGCTCTGAGGTTGGTCAAGGTAAAGCACACAAGCTTGATGAGCACACCAGGCAGTCAGGGGTTATAATTCCCTGTAGAAGCCCAATCAACATCCTTCAGTAGCAAAGGAAGAGCCAAAACCCCCTGAGCTAGCCAGCAGCTGAGGCCTTTCAGGCTTTTGTCATTTCTGTGTTCCTATTACACTATGCTTGCAAGAAAACAAGAACAATTAAATCTCTAATGCCCAAGGCAACTTTGCTCTGCCATTTGTCCCATCCCAGGGTGCTACATGCTGCTGAAGCTCTGTGAGGACACCCCTGCAGCCAATGCCCCACAGCTCTGCTCCTCCCTGGGACTGTTCCCAAGACACCATAGATTTGGCAGCTCTCATTTTTGCTGTTGTGAACCATGATTGGCCTTTCCATCAGTGCTCCTCTGGGGTCTTGATGCTGTGCACACAAGGGACAGGGGCATAGAGGAGGGGGGAGGCCTCAGCAAGGCACCCCAGGTCACTCTGCACAGTAGGAAAGCTGCAGATAACCTCCCCACTTGCTAAACCAGAGATGACCCCTGAGCCTTTGACCCTACAAGCCAGGGAGACAAAGTGGAGGGTGATAGGGCTGGACTTGTTACAAGTAATTGAGGTGAAAGAAATAAATCACCTTTTTTTTTTTCTTTTTTTCCTTTTTTTTTTTTTTTAATCTCTTTGTGCACTGGTGGGAGAAAAGGAGAAGAAAGTTCAACACAGATATTAGTCACCTTGTTTTGTTCTTACTAATGGAAACTTCTCAGAAACCAAAATAAAGGGTGTGGTGGAAGAACCTGAAGGGAACAGAATTAGCCCACATCCTAACTTTTAAAGCCAGTGTATGAATGCAGGTGTCTGCAGCTGAGCAGGGTATTTTTGTTTCAGCTCATCCAAGGCATGAGTCATTTCCATCAAAAGAGGAGGATGCCTTGATCTGTGCACGAGCAAGTGAGGGACCAGCAGCTGCTGGAGCAAATACAAGCGTCCATGCCAAGGACTGTAAGGATGGAGTTTATCTGACATGTAAACAACCACCTGCTGCAAAATGAAAAATTACACCCACAACCACCTGAATAAGACAACCACATGATGGGTGCAACAAAGGACAGATTCATTATTAATTTGTGGGAACTTTAGACCCAAAATTCTCTTTTGCAAAGGACTAGTGGGATGCAGAAGGAAAGAGCAGCCCTTGCCCCAGACCATTTATTTTGCCCAAGTGTTTTTCTTTGCTAAATCTGGTGGAGCTGAAAACACCAACCCAAAGAAGATAATTAAGAGCTAAATGAAACCACATACAGCTGTGCTACTACATGGCTAATGAACATGCAAATATATACATATGACAAGGACATAATGCAGACTGGCTGCCTTGAGTGGTTCATGCAGCTTTCCAAGAGCTGGAAACGTTATTGATTAGAACTCTGCTAAACTTCCTGACTCCAGACTTCAAAGATCAGCCTCAGTATAATCATCATGCTGCATGTGGGAACGTGGCTGTAAGAGACTGATGAATAATGGCTCAGAGACCCAAATGTTTGCATGTAGGGTGGAAGATGCCCTCCTGGCTGCTGAGTGCAGGCTCCTCGGCAGCCAGGCCCAGTGCCATAGAATCCTCCTCAGCATCTTGGCATGCTCTCTCTTGCTGTCAATTAAGATTTTGGAGTTGTGGGGTTTAGCTGGGATATTTATTTTTGCCTTCCCACTTCACTTGGCAAGAGGCTGGGACGTGGAGGACACATTTCTGGAAGGACCAAGGCTGTAGGTAACACATGCAAGGCAGAGCTTCTGGGATCCCACACAACAGAAGGCACAAGCAGCATGGAGAGGTTCTCCTCTGGGGGGTCTTCTGACACTTATTGGCATCAAAGACAACCAAACTAGAATTCCCTTATTAGTTCAAAAATAACCAGCTGAGAGTAACCCTCCAGCCTCCCTAGAGATGAGATGAGTTGGTTGGGGCTCAGCACTGCTCAGAGCTTTTCTCCCATGCAGGTGACTTTGCTTTCCCTGCTGCCACCTTGGAGATATTACAGAAAAATACCATTCCTCCTCTGTGATGAGCACAGAAAGAGCACAGAACCTTGGGGCAGGCCACAGCCAGGAGAAAACCATGGAGAGGTGAAGCCTTACACTGGGGTGAAGATGGCTCAGCCACCGGGACAGCTGGGAGAGAGGACACCCAGAGAAACCAAATTTGTGCTGAACACAATGGTTAGTGCATAAAAATTAATCAAGTACTACAATGACTTGCTTTATTCATAATACTTAATGGTCATGTAATAGGAGTTTTTATTCAGCAGTTAAAGTTCATAAGAGCAGGTTTTACATGTAGAAAGGTATTATGCTGATAGTTTAATTACACACCTTTCTGCACACCAAAGGAAATGGGTTATGCGGGTTTTCTAATTAAAGAAGGACCTCTGAGGGGAAATGAACTTTGCAGTTAGCAATATAAGATTTGATTTTTATCAGCTGTTTTTGTTTTGAATTTGCCAGCATGTGGTGTTAGCTGTAAACAGGTGAGAACCCTCCAAACTGCACGAGGTGTCAGCGGCAGAAAAATGCAGCATAAAGTAGAAATATTTAAAACTAGCAAGGGTGAACATCAGGCATAAACATCATGTGTTTGGAAGGCTCTCCAGAGCTCTGCCTGTGCAATTATAGACAGCACAAGGCTGGCCAGTATGTCTAGGAAATGGGAAAAACCCAACCAGAATGAGTGAAAAATAAACCGTAATTCCTCCCAAAATAGTAAATGTTTTCCTTTTTATTTTTCTTATTTATATTTTCAGTAAATCTCATGGCTACTCAATATTATTTTCCTCTCCTGCCTGCCTGCAAAGGTGGCAAAGCCAAAAAAAGGTGATGGATGTTTGTGTGGGTGCCTTTGCTATTGGAACACACGGGACTACGTGTGCTACTCAAGGTAAGGATGGGCACAAGCCAGGTCTGTGGTAGTTCCCATCTCCTTTTAACAACAGTGTGGATATCTGTAGTAAATGAGGTGTGCTGGGGATGTCAGCAGTTGTAGGGCTTCTCCCTTGCCAGGTTTCAAGAGGCTCTTCTTAGCAGAACTCAATTCTTGCATATATATATATATATATATATCAAAGCACATTAAAAGTCTGTGTGGGGATATAGACCCCTATTTTTACACACCACTGGGAGAAATCCACTTTTCTAACAAACACACCAACTAGTCTGAAATATTTCAGATGTCATCAAATGCCCTTTTATTTGTATGGCACAAGCCATCATCTGAAGTCTAAAATATTTCAGACATCACCAAATGCCCTTTTATTTGTATGGCACAAGCCATCAGGCTCCTATGGTACCCAGCACAAATGAAAATTAACAAGCTGGTTGAACAGGAAGAAAAAAAAAAAAGAAAAAAAAAACAAAAAAGAAAAAGACTTTCCAAAAACAATAAGCAAGAGCAAGGCCTGAAGTATTTTGAGTACGCCCTTTCCTTTCTGGCAACACTGCCCTGGATATTATGATTTGGTGGTGAGAGGGGAGTCCAGGTGCTTGCAGACTGTGATGGCCAGGACAGGGCTCCGTGTGCTGGCAGCAGCTTCCTCGGGCACTCAGGACCTCCCAGTGACATTTGAAACCAAGCATCTCCCATCCAAACACAGGGAAATAATTTCAAAATCCTTGTAACTGGAGCGGATGCTCAATAATTACAACAGGAACAGTTGTGTAAAGGGTGTATCCAAATATAAAGAGGATTTTTAAATTTCAGCGGCCAACTGCATAAATCAATGGCAATGAGGAAGAGCTGTAACTTTTTTTTTTTTTCTTATTAAATCCATACACTCTCCATCATCATTAACCTACTGTTAGAAGAGCTGTTGCTGTCTCTTTCAACCCTCAGCCTGCAATCAAGCCCTCGCTGCACTGTTGTGGATTTCATCCAGTCACTTGTTTAAAAATAGAATCTGGTTTTTTTTAAAGAAAATACCTTACTGCTAACTGAATGCAAACAGGTAAAAATTAACATATACAATTGTCAAGTATCAAATTCACCTCCTCAGCCACCAAGATTTATATCACCTGGTGAGAGGGGCTCACAGCATTTTGGGCTGCGATGCCTACAGGCAGAAGTTGTACAAATAAAGATATACAAATAAAGATATACACCTAATTTCCTTTCCTTCTTTTTTTTTGTTTTTGTTTTGTTTTTTTTCAATTGCACTGTGGATTTTGGTTGTGCACTCACGACTTGACCTTTCTAATCTGTACATTCACAGAGGCACCCATGACCCTGGAACCACCAGCAAGGGCAACCTTGGGGTGGACCATCTGGTTCTGAAGATGCTCTCCACCATATCCATTCCAGTTATTTTATTTATTTATTTTTTTTTTGAGTTCTCCACCCTTACAAAAGACAATAGTATTGTAATATTTTTAAAGTCTAACAAGGGTGATTAATATGGAATTAACAGAATTTTTTCTCTCCCCCAAAACACAACTGCCTATAGCACAAGAGCACTATACCAGACTTGTGACTAAATGTGCTTTTACTGCATATGGAAATGTATTAAAATAAATGTATAGCTCCAAAACACTCTCCATCCATTGTATTGTTTTGTGGAAGCCACTTCTCCCACGAAGGAGCAGCCACATGAGAAGGGGAAAGTCCAATAAATACTTGGTAAAGAGAGACAAATAGCACTGAGCAATTGCCCCATCTCACTTCAAATACCCACTTGAATTAAAAAAATTAAAAAAAAATAATAAAATTCATTCCCTCCCAAGCCAAGCCTGGCTCCCTGAACCGGGAGGAATCGCAACGCTGGTAAACTTGCAGAAATATTTTTACAGTTTTATTAGAGGTTTTAATTCAGTGCTTTATCTACCTCTGTTAGTCTGCAAAATAGCTTTAAATATTCAAGTGGTAATTAATGAATCTTTTATGTTGCAAATCAAACATTTTCATCTGTGCTGTGGTAGCGAGAAGGAGGGGTTTAAAGTGTAATTGTTTCTCCTGTTCCCCTCGGCGTGCTGAATGCCTTCTTACCCTTTATTATATCATTGCCTTTTGCTTCAGTTCATCAGCTCTTTGCCACATCTTATCGTTCGATATTTGCTAATTTTTTTTATTTTTTTTCTTTTTTTCAGCTCAAGATTTCTTACAGTCCCTTTGCCAGAGACATTCCTAAGGAGATGGAAACTCTCTGAATGTGGAATTTTCGCATGAGTGCAAAATAATAAAAAGCATGTGTGTATTAAAAAGGGATCAACTTAATGGGAAATGAGCATTGGGTTACATTAATATTCTATTACAGTAAAAATCATATTTAATAAATTTTCTCCAGACTTTTCAGAATCTTACTGTATTTTTCTAAGTCGTATGCCAATCCAAAGAAACAGTGTATATGATACATTTGATTTATGTTAAGTAAATAACCTGCACAGCCCATTTTTTGGGTTTAAAAAAAAAAAAAAAATTAAGTGTAGAAACACACACCAGGCTGAAATGTGTGCTTAGTTTCCATCTGCTTGGAGGAATAGTGTTGGTCTTGTGCAGCAGAAAGCCTTTATAAACAGAATTCTATTTTATTGATGCTATATGTGGATTTTTATGTTATGTGGCAAGAGCAGGAGAATGAAAACATTGTAATTTATCCTAAACCGTAAAATTATACTGGTACTAAAGTAATTACTTCACATATTAAAAGAGGGTTTCCTTTGCTTTCTTTTGTCATCACATAAAATCAGGCTCTGAGCACTGCAGCACCAAGGGGCTGAAGCTTTTCTTGCCTTCACAAAGGATTGACACATCCCTGATCGTACACTCTATCACCCGACCCTTGTTGTTCTGTGACCCTAATTAATATTATACTCAGTGACATTTATGTATCAGAGCAATAAGCTAAACAGGAAACAATTTATGTCACCTAAAGCTTTTTAACAAATCGATGCAACTATTTGTAATTGCTTGTTTCACAAGATTAAAAGTACTCAGCCTTGATCTTCGCCCACGGTTTTGTGGCCAACATGACCTGTGCTTCCGTTGTAAAATAGGAGTGTTGGTGATCAGCACCTATTTCCATCAAGTAATCCATATTGCTAATATTTCTGGAATTTTAATGTAGTTACAATTTATAGCCGATCAAATGTGGTTACCTAAATTGCTGTTGCTAGTAGACAGTTTAACTGTCTTTATTAATTACAGTATAATTTAATGTTTGAGTACAGGCACTTGTGTTGGTCATTTTTACAGCCAAAGCAGTTATGTGCCTTATGACGAACCATTTTAGCATTTTCAATGGAAATTTGCTAATATGATGAGTGATAAAAATGTCAAACTCTGGTAAATAATGGTTATTGCTTTGGCTGGAATTAATCCTTGAAAAGATGGTTACCTTCAAATTAAGATCAGAACTTCAAGAAAAAGAACATTTTCCAGGCTTCTGAGATGCAGTTAAAAAGAAAAGCCACTGAAATTCTCCAGGTAAATACATACAAAACCCCACATAGCTTTTCTTTTCTTTTGCACCAGGGGAGAAAATGGGAAATAAAAGGGGAGGGGGAGCTAATTTTTTGTTAAATACCCCAAGGTGATGTTGTTTAGCATTTCTAACTCATGTGTTTTGAAGATATCTAACGAGGTTTATAAAATGGGGCAACAAGAAGGACTTTGCTACACCTCAGCCCTGGAGGTTCTGGGCAAAAAAAGAAAAACCAAACCACCTGGTATGTACATCATGGGGGCTGCAGACCCAACAAGAGGGCTGCATCCCACCACTTTAGTCACTGTTTTGGGGGGACATAGCTGTTTGTTGCCACCACCGTGGTCATACAAGGATAAAGAGCACTCTGGCATGATGGGATGAACCCTCACTGCAAGGAAGATGAAAGATAGCCCTGATTAACATACCATTAAAGGAACGTTTAACATCATCATTGAAGATGGAGCCTGATTAGTAGGTCAAGAAGGGCTAATTACACTTTGTTGTGAGGAAGGGTGTGTATGTGTCTGAGGCACCAGGAATTGCTCGGCCCTTCAATTACTCCAAGAAGGTGAAATTTGTGATCACAGCACAAGTTAAATGTCACAGCTCAGCTCATCTGCAGAGAGCACAGACATTTGGGCTGCCAGGTCCTTCTGGACCTCCAAGTGCCTGTATTGGGACCTCCTTGTCTTCTGCTGCTTTTCTCTCCAGTACAGGAGAAACCCAGAAAAAAACCCTACACTATGGCTCTCATTCTCTTTGGCAACTGCTCAGTGAGGCATTGCCTCACCACTGACTATAAAAGTGCTTTTCAGCTCAGTGGAAACTGTGTTTTCTGACTGGAAAAGGTATTTCCTAGCTGGCTGTGGCAGGGATGTGAAGTCGGAAGGCATTTTGTCATGTTCCATGATACGGCTGCCAGGGAGGAGGAATGGGATTGATAACACAAAGATGGTACAAAAAGTTGCAAAGAGCAAGGCTCTCATCCATTTCCAGGGCAGCAGGAGGGGTAGGACCAGCTCCTGCTCCTCAACTTGATGCCTGTTTCTCAGCACAAGCCTCATTTGGCACTTATGCCAGCAGCTTGCTTTAAATTGGAGGCCACAGAAAGTCAGCAGATGAGAAACCACAAGGTCAGGTCACTCCTGCCTCAAACATGCAATGGGCACATCAGATCTGAGCTGTCTGGCAAAGTGAAATAAATACCCAGGCATCTCTGATGGCTTCAGAG
Organism: Calypte anna; assembly: GCF_003957555.1. Lineage (NCBI taxonomy): Eukaryota > Metazoa > Chordata > Aves > Apodiformes > Trochilidae > Calypte > Calypte anna. The sequence continues at coordinate 17,197,449 of NC_044258.1, forward strand.
CTCACAACCTGCTTGGCATCCCTCCTGGTGGCCTGCATGTTGTCCCCAAAGGAGAAGAGCACTCTGCTGAGATTCATTCAGGGATGTATTTCCCTACCTGGAGGCAACTCTTCCACCCACATTTTAGACACAGAGCAATCCTGACAAAAGTTCTGAGCACATTCTGGCTCAACACCCTCCTGTGACTTAGGAAAATTTTGCTCCTCAAAGTGGGACCTCTCCTGTTTCATAAAACCTCACTATAAAAGCTAAATACACAACTAAACTCAGATTTTATTCTCTGTATTATTAAAATCTACCAGTCAATATCACTTTGAGACACGTTATAATGAGTGTGCAAAGATTTCCCCCCCCCCCTCAAAAAAATAATAAAAAAAAGTACTTATCTGGTATAATTTTATGATAGAATATTTTTATAAAATCATTTGTACTAATTTAAGCATTTATCATTATATGCAAAAAGATTTCTTGATGAGAATATTATAGACGGTGCATGTTTTTGACATTAGCATTTTATTTGGATGACTAATCTTGCAGATGTGAAATTTTAATGAATAATTCATGAAAAAAATCTCTCCTCTGAAATTTCAGTTTGCTGCTAATGCTAGTTATTAAACATTTTATTTTTCTTTATAAAACTTGATGAAGAAAATAAATGTGTGCTTACTCAAAAGAAAAGAAGGTGGTGGTTTTTTTTTTTTTCCTTTAACGTTTGTCTCAGGTGACAGCCTGACTTGGGACTTTGTTCCTCGTGGTTCTGTGGACCAAGAAGTTGATCCCTTTTTGTGTAGGTACCACATTCATTGAGGCCTTCCATGAGGGTTCTGTGCTTGGAAGGATTTGCAGGATGAAGCCCCAAGCTCCTTATTTCACAGAACTGTCACCTCTAACATAACAGTGTCCAACTGTCAATAACCTCCTCCAAAATAAAATGAATAATATATGTATATATATATATCAATATCTGTATCACCTTGCCCATCAGAGCATGTCCTGAAGTGGACATCCTAACGTTTCATCCTTTCCCCTTTGGGATCATACAAGAAAGCTAATGCCTTCAGCTCCTCATGACCCTAATGGTCAAACTTTGGTCAACTCTCTTGGAAAAACTGATGGATTCTTCCCAGACAGCATCTTCCTCACTTTCAGATAAAGAATCCACGACCTCCCTGTACAGAAGAGGTTGTGAAACCACCAATAAAATCACTTGAGATCTGCTGTGGGGAGGGAGAATGTTGAGCCTGTCCAGGAGTGTGCTGGGAAGAGGGGTGAGATGCAAGCAGTTGCTCCATGGCTCAGTGCTGGGGCCCAAGGGATGCAACACAGGAGTCATTGAAGGGGAAAAAAAAAATAAAACAGAACAAGAACTTAGGACATGGCAACTTGCATTACCAGTGTGAACAACCAGCATTTTTATTGCATTTGAGAATGCTATAATGTCAGTAATTAGTACTGACTACACAACATTTTTTATTGTCTGTATCAACAGACATGGAATGATGGAATTACAGTTGATGTAAGGAATGAGTTTCTTTTATGCCTTATCAAAAAAAAAAAAAATTAAAAAAAAAAAATCTTGTTACTGGCAGCACATACACACAAAGCACCATGCTAACAGTCTGGACTGTACCATTTTCATCAAGGCTTATGGGTAGAAGATAATTTGTTACCTGTTCTGGGCCCATTAAAATGCAGTCGGGAACTGCAAATTCACCTCGCAAGACTAAAATACGAAATGACTTCTGAAACATCTAAAAACTCACTCTGAGTTCATTAACCAAAGGTACCAAAGGATTTCAAAAGAGTTGAAACACTTCTTTTTTTTTTTTTTTTTTTTTTTTTGCCATGCTGTAATGAACGTGAGATCGTGATCCGAAAACTACAATAGTTCAAAATTATTTTTAAAAACTTTATATATATATATAGAGTTAGATATGTATGTATATATATATAAAATATCTAATGATCTGCAATATTTGCAGAACCAGAATCCTTGCCCTGCTCTCTCCTCCTGAAGCAGAAGCTCCATGAGAGGGAAGGTGCAGGACCCGCAGCGGGACTCTTGCGAGTGAGAATCAAAAAAAAAGGTCATGTTTTTTTGAGGTTAATTCTACATAAGCCTTGATTTTTCATTTCACTTCTAGTTGAATGCAGAAACCTAACAGGTTTTACATTTACAAACTCTTTTTTTTTTTTTTTTTTTTTTTTTTCTTTTTTGTTTGTGTGTGGACAAGGAAGGCTTTGACTCTCATTCCTGACAGCGATTTACCTGATACATGGTACTACTTTCATAATGTACGCTTTTCTTTGAGAAAAAAAACATGTAACAAATTGTCTTTACATCTTGGCACCTTGTAAAGTTTTTTTTTTTGTTTTTTTATACAAAAGTTCAATAGTTTGACACTCCCCATTATTAATCACTACTTCACTGATAAACTTTGAAAGTGTGACCCTGGAATTCATCATGCAAAATATTTACTGCAGCAGGAGAAAAACATTTTTTTTTTTTTTTAAACGACTTTTTTTTTTTTTTTTTTTTTACCTTTCAAATATATGAACTTTGTTTAAGACAGCCAGAAAAGGCAGTGGTAAGATAACAGAAGGGGTGGGAAAGTATCAAAAAAACCAGCTTAAACACAAAAACTGTACAAAAATGCTTCGATCAATGATAACAGGAGGAAAAAAAAAACAAAACAAAACAAACCTCTGTCAACTATGTTACAATTTAAAAGCTGAAAAAAAAAAAAAGTCAGGGATTTTCTCCCACATGTCAGCAAATGTCATCCAATATTCTTAAAGCAAGGATAACTAAATAAAATACATGTGCAGCGTATTCTGCAATTCCATTACATACAGTAGTTTTTTTTTTTTCAAAGCTATTTTTTTAGTATAGTTAATATAAAGCAGTTGCACAAAAAGCAAAAGGTGTTTTGACAAACAGGTCTGCATTTATTCCTTTTGAGGAATGATATCTAAAAAAAGGACCTTTCCACCTTTTCCTCCCGCCCCACCCTCCCCCCAAAAGACAAAGGCTCACACAGACACAGTGGGATATATATGTACAACATAATAAACCCCTCCCTAAAGAAGCAACTGTATATCCAAAGGGATACAGAATCAGAATTGTAAAAATCATAGTGAAGTTTGCTTGATGTAAAGCCTGAGATTTTCAGTTGGTTCTTCTGCGAGGCTGCAACACCTGCCAGATGTGTTAAAATCTAATTTTTTACTTCTTTTTTCTCTTTTTTTGTTTTTTTTAATTTTTGCTACAGTCTTTAGACTAAGCATGCAAGACATACAACTAAGTGCAACTGAGTGAAATGTATTTATTTTATTTATTTATTTATTTACTCATTCCCTAACAGTTTGGACTGAGGTATGCGTACTAACAGTTTCTCATGCTGTTATCTTTACTCATGTCTAGCTACACATGCTGAGAATGAACTAATCTACCAGATTTTTATCCCCCTTCTGAATACCAAACTAACCAGCAAACCACTCAGTTTAGAAGCACAGGGCTCAATTCTCATCATTCCCCATCTGGCTACCGCCGGCACGTCACGAAGCTGCCTGGATATAATTTAAATGAAAAAAAAAAAAAAAATGTTTTAAATGACCACAGACTGCCCTTTTTTTTTTTTTTTATTTATTTTTTTTTTTTTTTTGTCTTTTGCAAAAGAAAGCAGAGTTGACTTTTATAAAAGTAACTGCCAATAAAATTTCTTGTACCGAAGCTTATGAGTGGACAGGAGTGTTGTTTCCTTATGAAAAATGCTTGACCAAAACCAAAACAAAACTGAGCAAATGTGCCAAGATCAACCCAAACTAAAGCAGTTGTCCTAGCACAGTCCCGAAACAGAAGTGGCACACAATCTGTAGAACCAAAGGCCAATTTTTTTTTTTTTCTATTTTAAAATTTAATTCTAGAAATACTATTATGTGGTCCTGTTAAATTGTGGGAGCTTGTCTGTTCTCTTCTCTATTTTATTAATCTGCCTCCTTTATCTGATACTCTAATTTTCCACTAAATTACTGTGTCTCTGCTTTCTCCAGCTCCCTCAGTAACACTGATTTCCTAGTTTTAGCCTCAAAAGCTTCCCTCGATTCCTCTTTATCAGAGCTTCCTTTTGGTCACTGTAAAGAATTGCAAATAAAAAGTAACAACTTTGGTTCAGACATCTACTTGGCCTCCTAAAATTTCTAGAATAAAGGAGCAGTTTCCCTCTCAGGTTAGCAATAGCCCACATCTTGTCATTTCCCTCTAAATTCTTCAACCTCCTTTGATCAACAATAAGAGGATATTTGGCTTCATAAGATAAAGCATATAACAGAGAACATAATTTACCTTTGTGTAACATCTTTGGTAATTTTAGGAAAAAAAAAAAAAAAAAGAAAAGGTACAAAGAAGAATATAAATTAAGCTCTGAAAGGCTTTTTGAAATAATAAAAAAGCTACAGTCCTACATAAATAAATGAGTGACGGAAAAGTGGTTGCAGAATGAAAACGTTTGGGTGTTTGGTGACCGAAGTTTACTGACCTATGGCAACAAATTTTTGTATGTCCTGTTTGCTTTGAAGAGCACTTGCCAGTTCTGCCTAAAAAGCCCCGGCCTGAATTCTCTCTCCCAGATCTCCTGTCTCCTCTATTGAGGTTTCCATCCTGGCTGGTGTAATATAAAAACCTTAACTGCAGCACTGCATTTGCACAGCTGAAAATTAACACTTCAGCATTAGTGGGGCTCTGTCCTTATTAACTCCTGTAACAAGTTCAATCTGAAATCTAATTTGTATTCAAACAGATTAATGCCACCAAGCAATCCTGAACTGATGTTTAACTGGGAAGCTTCCCCATGTACGGTAAGGATTTAATGAAGTCATCTTTCCAACCACTATTTGCAAGTGCAGAAAAAAAAAATTAAAATAAAATTAAATTAAAAAAAAATTAATAACAAATGTATAGGTGCCCATCTCGGTAATCTGAGATATTCCAGAAAGATCTCTTGACCTATTAGAACTTGTGTTAAACAACCGAGAACCTGCCACTGTACTGTTCATCCTCAACTAAAAGTGAACTCTCTTGGTGCTGCATAAATTTCCTTGTGCTGTTCAATTTTGTGGCATTTGCAAATATTCACTGTTGCTGCCAAAGAAACCCTAAACAAATGAAAAAAAAACAAAAACCAACCCAGAAAAAAAAAAAAACACCAAAAAAACCCCCAAACAACAGCAAAAAATCTATTAAAAATACTGCTTTGTGGAATGAATCTGTGTTGCTTCCTACAGTGTTTCTATGTTCATCTGTCATTCATTCTCATGCTTGCAGTACTTCGTTCCTCTCTCTCCACTGGACAACCCTTCCACATGGATAGTGCAGCATTTGGGACCTTTTCAAAAAAAACAACATGGGAAAAAAAAAAAGAAAAAAGACATGGAAATGGAATGCTTTCCATCGCTAAAAGAAAATCTGGTGGCATCTGAAGGAAACTGGAATGAATGACAGAAAAAACTACAAACAATTCAATGACATTCAGCTTCGTATAATAAAAACACCTATTAACATTCATCACAAAGTACAGAAAACGCTGAAGCCTCCAAGAGGCCCTGGGCCCAGATGAGGCCTGAGGTCAGAACTTAAAACGGTAGAGGAGAAGTGGGGCGGGGGAATGAAAGCAAATACATTAAAAAGTTTGGGATCATTTTCTTTTTTCTTGTTGTCTTTGAACCCCTCCCCAGTAGACACGCTCACACACATACCCACACACGTGCACACACAGGCCTTCCCCAGCCCGAATGGAAGCAGGAAAAAAAAAAAAGAGAAAACCAAAAGAAAAAAAAAAAACCAAAAGAAAAAAAAAAAAAAAGAAAAAAAAATGGAGAAAAGGCAGTGATAATCAACATGCAGTACTGTGCAAATATGTTGTCCATTGGAATCCTTAAAATCTGGGCAAAGACTTGATCTGCAGTTCAGGTGTACATGCTCAGTTTGATGTCCTCAAGTGTCCAAAATTGGCAGGACCTGCAGTCCACAGCTGGCTGCTAAATGCGAGTGAATCAGTTTAGCAAATTTACAACACTGATGTTGACTGTAAGAGAGGAAAATCCCAAGTACCAAACAAGTCCATCCAATGCACAGAGTACAAATTTCCTTTTTTCAACAAAAAGTAGAAAAATCAAAAATACTCCCAAATGGGATACTTGATGGCACTAAGAGTTAACGTATTTCATAGTTGTCAAAGTGGACTGAGAATCCTCCAGACTGTACAATAATGGAGAGATTTCACAGCTAAGTTTGACGCGTTCTTCCCATCTTCATTCTCAGGATAATGATGTCAGACATACTCATTCTATGTCCTCATTTACAGGTTCATCTTCATAATCTCTGTCGTGATCGAAATCTGGACTGTGGTTGGCTGTTGTCACTAAGGATAGAGGGCCTTCATTTTCATCTGGATCTAATGGTTCTTCTTTGACATGCACGGGGTGCCTGGAAAAAAGAAAACATGGTCCATCAGCAAGTTGCGTGTTAAAAACCAGTTTTGACAGGGTGGTGGTTTGGGGACAAAGACGAGGTGGTTTGGGTGTCCAGACCCAATGTGAGAAGCCTAGAAGCTGCAGGTCACCATCAAGGAGAACCCTGAACTTCTGTGCCCGTCCCCAAAACCAAGCAAAAGCTACGGCGGGCAAGACAGCGCTCAACTTCCCCGGGAAAACACTTGGGGAGGAGGAGCACCTTGATAGGGTTTCCATCTCGGGCTGGAGAGAAAACGCTCTCAGCTGACATATTAAGTTGATTAATACAATCTTTGGCTAAATAAGCAAAATAAGCAGCTGAAAGGGGAAAGCAGCAGTTTGCCAGCCCGCCGAGCAGGCGGAGGTTGGGCTAATCATCGCTCGCTGTGTGTGCGGCGTCTCTCGTTAACATGCAGAACCTGTGAGACAACTCTCCAGAGGACGACCCCAAGTGAGGTTCTATCATTAATCAACTTCAAGCAAACACAGCAAAGAGACACCATGATACATGCTTTAAACTCCAAATTAATGCATATTTTTACAAACTGTCAATAAGGGAAGAAAAGCCCTGCCAGGAAACACAAACAGAGAGGAAAAGGCTCGCTCAACACAACAATATGATAAGAAAGCACAGTCCTAACGAGAATAATAACACTGTCAGCTGTAAACAAGGCAGAACATGATCTCCAGCTCAGGGTGGGCACAAGGATGTACTAAAGAGATGAGATCTGCCAAATTTCTCATTATGGCATCGCACACGAATAACCCGCAGGGGAACGGGGCTTGGTCATTCAAAACGGGTGTGATAACAATTGAAAAATGTTGTTCGTAAATCATGTTTACAACAAATCCTATACAAATACAAATTACCTTTTTTTTCCTTTTTTTTTTTCATTCAGTAGCTTTTGAAATGTAAAGTAGCCATGTGAGTCAATAGTGTCTTGTTGGTGGGACTTTATAGGAAAGTAGGATTTTATTGACATTACCAACTATTAATAATGCGACACGGCAGCAGAGACCCTGTTTGCTCCCTAAATAATTGATGTTGTAGGCAATCCCTTAAAATAAAGTGTTAATGAGTTCAAGTCCCACTCTGTCTCTCATTGAGTTGATATCCACCTCCCAGAGTCTTGTTTTTTCCTCTGTGTGGGCTGATTTAACCCTTTCAGATAAGCTATGTGAAAACATAACCTGAAGCACAAACCTCCATTTGTAAGAACTTTTTTTTCTCTCCTTGGGCAGTTTCACTTTAAACTGAATGATTTAAAAGAGCTGCATTTTATTTTATGGTTTTTGTGGACAGAAACTATAATACTGTTTGTACTCCAGTGCACTGATGGACAGCAAGAATAAATCACCCAATAGGAAAAAATGTACTTGGTATCCAGGCACGAGCCCAAGGTAACCCTGCCTGTTTCTAGTGATGTGGGGGAACCAGTTGTCTGCTTATATAGTGTGCAAAGCTGCATTGCACCCTATTTATTTATTTTGGCTTAAGCCTGGATGAGTTCAGGAAGCATCTAACTTGCTGACTACACACATTTCTAATGTGGGCTGTGGATGCCTTTCAAGTCCCTGCATATTTCAGCTTCTTGAGTTGTAAAGTGCTAGATCAATACTGAAGTATTAACTGCACCTTCCAGTCCATCCAAAAAAAAGGAATGGTGGGGAGAAGTGATGCCATATGGACATAAACACACCTTTTGCCTTCAAATTCCAAAAATATGTCCCATCAACACACCCCTGGGTGCAAGGAGGTTCCTCTGCAAGTCATGTAATTTTTGCAGAATTCTCAAGAAGAGAGACATTCCTCTTACAGTTTTGACCTAATTATTGAAAAAGATGGAGGAGAGACTGCTTCAAATAGGAGAGGTGAAAAATTAGCTTAAGCACATCCAAAGTGTGTTTAAGATGACCATCTGGGAGATGTGCCTGTGTTAACCATCTCAGTGGCTCATGGCCCTACAGAACATTAAACCATGCTGAAACTGTGCTGATTACTTGCAACTAGAAAAACTTGTATTATAAATAGGCTGTGAGGTCCCTCACTTGGGAGAAAACATGAAATGAAAAGCAGAAAAAAAAGAGGGAAAGAGTGGCTACACACAGAGACCCATAAAGCATGTGCTACTCCACCTTTAGGGAAATGATCTCTTTTTACTGCTGTTTTCATCTTGCTTATTGACTTTCTGGTTTTGATGCTGCTGCCAGGCTTATTTGTGTTTGTTGTTTTTTTGTTTGTTTTTTTAAAGTAGTATTTTTGAAAACACAGATGGGAAACTTTCAAAGGGGAGAGAAGGAAGCATGTAGGTGGCCTCAGCACACAGGTGGGAGTTTCTCCAAAGGTTGCTCCCCAGGGCCACATCTCAGTGTCCCACCACATCCATGCATGGCCTTGGGCTGCCAGCAGATCCAATGGGTACCCACTGTGCTCACAACTACCCCAAATACTGTGAAAGCTCCTCCAAAGATCCCCAAATCTTTCCAAAGCAAACTCAGCTCCCTTTCTGGTTTTGTTATGAAAGCAGGTGGAACCAGGTGGTTTCAACCAAGTTTCTCTTTGAGGTTTGGGGTGGTTCCCAGAAGTCAAAAAACCTTCAAAACAACACTTCAGGATTGAAAAGCAAAACAAGCACTGAGTTATGAAAAGGGTTGCTCGACCCTGAGTGAGACAAAGCTGGAGAAGGCCACAAAGCCACAGGGAGGCACAGCCAGAGCAGCCTCCTCCAGCAGCTCACGTGTTGGACAAACATCAGACAGCGAGCTTGGCAAAAACTCCATCCCCCAAAATAGGAGGGTTATCTGGGTAATACAACCCCTGGGGAGAGATCTGCATGGAAAACAGCAAAATAAAATTACTCTGTCAGTTTTAACCGCAAAGTGGCATCTGAGGAGGAAGCCTCACTGAATCCGTGATTTTGCTAAAATATTGCAGATAAATTAGCTTAAATAAGCTCAGAAGCAAGGGGAAACATTCATTTCTGTCAAGTCTGAATCTCTATTTACCCCCTTGCCAAACCTCCAGACTGGAGAAAGAAAACTTCCTTTAGATATGCAAGAATTCAGTCTCTCGAATTACAGAAAAGGTAAATGGGCAAAAAATTGTAACAAAAATAAAAGGGGAGGGGGCTAAGGGGTGAGAAAAAAACCAGAAAGGGTTTCCCATTTCTCCTTTATAGCATCAGAATTTCAGCACATCCCTTTTAAGTCAATGCCTAAGACTCCAGAAGGGGTTAACAATAAATAACCTTGCTGAACAGATTCTCCTTCTTTTCACATCTGAGTAATTCTTTTGTTTGTCCACTCTGGGAACAGAGGAGTTTTTAATAAAGCTGACTGTTGTTTAAAGCCACTGAGTTCTGGTGGTGCACACAGCATGGAGTAGTTTGCTTTGTGGCTACCTTTGGAGCATATCAGGATGAAAGTGTTATGTCCCCAAGCTGTAATTATGCGACTACTTTCTAGTGTTTCAAAAGGAGGGAGAGAAGGGAAGAAAAAAAACCCACCCTAGCTGTGGTTCAGTGTGTCATGAAAAGGAAACGTATGAGCAGTAAATAAGACTTCAGCTAAAGTGTTAGGCTTCTTAGCTGTCATGTTAACAAGGTCCTTTAAAGCTTACAATAAAGTTTAAAGCTTGATTTATACTAATATGCTGAAATTGTTTAAGAAATAATTTGCATGATGACAAGGGAATCAGTGCTGAGAAAAAATAAACAAACCTGAAAATGTCACTAGCAAAGCAGGCTGAGGGAAAGTAAGGGGTTGCATGGCATCTGGAAATCTGCTGTTGATTCCTGATTTTATTTAGTCAACAGGGTAAACCCCAGAATGTGTGAATGGTGGTCTGGCTTTAGATCCCTTCAAACTCTTTAGAAGCACCATTTTAATGGGGAAGCTCAGAGGCTGATATTGGAACATCACTGAGCCACATTTTATTTAAGCAAAAAGAAATGTTCAGCAGAGAACACATATATTATCAATTCTGAGAAAATGAAAACACTCAGGAAACAATCATTTCCATATTACAACAGAAAATTGGATTTTCTGGTGAATAATGAAAATGAAGCATCCCTCCCCCCCATCCTCCTCTCTCTCCAGTATTTGTTCTGTGCCCCTCACCTTGGTATCAATGTGCTAAGAGATGATTATTAAGTGCAACAAAGGCCACAGCTATGCACAGTTCTGGAAGATGTCCTAGCCTGTTTCAACTTAGTTATTTTTCCCTCCTCGCAGACCCTTCAAAGATAACGAAACCTTAGGTGAAATGAGAAGTGCATGAACTACACTAGCCTTGAACTTGCAAAAAAATAATTACTTGGATTAACTCAACATCATAAACGTTCATCCCTGTCTGTTAGGCCAGGAGAAACCCTTGGGAGAAGCCTTGTTTCTGGAGAAATGCCATGTCCCTCCACTCCTCCTTCACGCAGGCCCTACGTGGTCACGGGCAGAGGATAACAAATTGTGACTAAAACTGCCTCAAGATGAATCTGTTTTTTCAAAAACTGAAAGTGTGTCATGCCACGCTACTTCGGGAGAGATAATTAATACTGCACAAACAATTGCTGGGAAAGCTAAACACATTATTGGAATGTTTTGAAGTAAATGGTAAAAGACAATGTTTAAATTAATTATTAATTAAAAATGAATGTTGCCATCTTTAAAGATTTTTTTTTTTCAAAGCACTTTGTGCACTGATTTAAAATGCTGCAATATCAAAGTAGCCGGCGCCTCAGATTCCTTCGTGCTCCCTCCCCTCTGACAACACATTATGCAGGTGGGAAACTTTTTCGCCATTAAATGCTAATTAGTTTCACAACTAATTACCATCATGGTATTAGGTTAATGTTTTTCTACTTTTTTGATTTAGACTTACTTTTGTAAATCCCTTATCCCAACGACTTTGAAGTAAAAGACTACAAATTAGTTCTCTTTTTAATGTGTAACGTGAGCCCTGGTGAGGCAGCCAGGAAATTTTACAGCCCAGTTTTAAGAACCAGCAGAAGAAAGGCAGGGCAGCTCTCACAGCCCCTCACTCACACAGGTAGCCAACCTCTCCATGGAGCTTTGAGAGAACTCCACAACTCTTATAAACTCCGGCTTCCTCACCAGCCGCCAATTACCCGCTATGTAATTTGAGGGGAGGGGGGAATTTACAGCTTTGCAAACTCACCCCATAAATACCAAACGCACCCATCGGGGCATCACACCCTTCCTGCCTTACCCTTTCCTGCCCCAGCTCGCTGCCATTCCCATTGAGAAGGGAGGGCAATCCCTCGTTCCTCCATGTGGATATATACACACTCGGTGCATTCCCGTCACACTCCTATTAATTTTCATTTTGATATTTTAAGACCAATCTATAAATCACACAGACCTTCCATGTGTGCCCTCGTTCATGCTTAGCAAGACTGTTGTGCCTCCAGTGTGTGTTTCAGACAAACAACCCCATTTCCCAGCTCTGCCCACAGGTCTGCTTGTTGCACGGACCAAAGGGGAGAGAAATCACTATTTTTTTTTTTCCTCCAAGAAAGCAGCAGCCTAGGAGGCTTTGTGAGGTTTGAAAAAGAGAATTGCAAACAAGTTCACAATTTTATAGCTCTGTGTGCCTGTCAGACTGGATCGAGCTGATCAGTTTTATGTGGAAGTTGAAACAATCCTTACATACTCCAATCAACCTAAGCATGGCCCCAAACGGAGATGTCTACTCTTGCTCCTCCATCCATGAACTTCAGGAACCAGACAGAGCCACACTTCAGGATGGGTACAACACCTAAAACCAGGCACAGGCTTCTGCCTTACTTACATTGCTTGCATAGGGGAACGTCCTGGACTGCTGTCACTCCCGTTACTGTTCGTATGCTCCATTGCACCATTAAGCTCTTCCCTCATCGCGTTGGCTAAATTGCCCAGAGTGGGATTTCCCATGGAAGCAGTAGTGTATAGAGGTATACTGTTCTCAGCCATTGAAGCCTGCCAGGGACACAAACACATACATGAAGAGCCATGGCTAAAGGTTTTATACATTGCACAACACACTCGCTCGTTCCAAAGCATTCTCCACATTCACGTTATTTGCAATTACTGTTCTGTTTCTTTTTTAAATGTTGTGTTTTCTGATAGGTATTACCCAGATTCCGCCAAGGGAAATTTAACATCACTTACATCTGGGTTTAAGCATTCATAGCTGTATTGGCTTCCGAGAGGATGGAGCTTTCCATTCCCTATTTGGAATTACACCCGCTGGAAAAAATAAAATGTCGTTTTCCTATTTTCAGTTTGCAAAATTATGTTTAGGGCTTTGGGGTTTTTTTGTCTGGTTGGTTTTGGTTGTTGTTGTTTTTTGTTGTTGTTGCTTAGGTCTGGGTTTGGGTTTTGTTTCTAACGAAATGGAAAAAAAAAATGAAATTAAAAACTGGAACTTGATCAGTTGGTAACTCCTTCCTCCTAGTGCAAAGGAGTACCCAGTGGGAGGACAGCCTGGCTGAGTTTGGTTCTTCTCGTGACACAAGTGAGAAGCTGGGGTCAGCACCACTTGGATTTGTCCCAAAGTTGCAGTCCTGAGAGCTGAACCAGCCCACGTGCAATGTTTTAAACCTCAACAACTCAGCTCTTACCTTAGCTACCACAGATCTGACCGTTTTATTTCGCTTTTCTCTTGTTCTAAAGTAATACCACGCAGAGGCCCACTGGAGTTAACTTTCTAAATGGAAATCTTTGTAGGAAGAGAATGAACTGTTAAATATTTTCCTTCTGATTCCCACCGTTCTGCCTCCTAATATTTACTGTGTGTCAGCATGAGCTCACGCTGACGGCACAGCCTGTGCCCGGCAGTGGAAGCGCCGAAGCCCTGAGCCCCGGCAGAGCCAAGTGTTTGGCAGGGAGGGGATGCATGGCTTTCCAGGGCCTCAGAGGACATTTAACCATTTCACCCATCCCAGCCGGATCTGGCTGACATCATCCACAGCTCCCTGAGCCGTGTCACTGCCGGAGAGCCCCAGACGCTGGCTCGGCAGCACTCGACCTGCTCCGGGGGGAGGTCAGCCGGCTGCAGAGCCAAAAAAATCCATCAGGCTCCATGTCTGCAGCATGCAAACCCTGCCCGTGGGAGGGGAATTCATACAAATGGGACTCCTCAGTGAATGTTCTTGCCTAATTTGTTCCTAATCTGTGGGACAAAACTCCTTGCTCATTGCCACCAGAGCCAGCAGCGTTGCTCCCAGGCAAAGTGCGGCTGGAGATTGGGGTGGGGGGAGATGGGATGGGAAAGGGGGGGGGTATGGCCAGCCCTGACCACAGCATCTTCAGGAGCACAGCCCTTTTTATTCTTCCTTAGGCTGACCTCTCCCTGTGCAGCCCTATGTGTCACCCGTGATCACAAAAGCTATTCTAATGGGGAGGATTATTTTTATCTTCTTGATTCAACAACCAGCAAACTCATTGTGATTAGGGGATGCAAAGAATGGTTCACATTTCCTGCACTTGGCAAAATAATGACTCAAGTTCTTCACCCATAGTGATAACTTGTAATTTCAGTGAAGCAGTTACTGGGGGAGAGGTGGGACATGAGGAGTATCTGCTGTGAAGATAATAATAGGGGAGGGGGGTGACTTGGGGGGAACCTGCTGAGAAAAGAGCATTGGGGAGTGATGTTCCCTGTACCTCCTACCTGGACACAAGGGAAAAGAGATGGAGGAGAGGCCAGAGGGGTGAAGGACAGCTCTGTCACCTCACAGGAGAAGACAACTACACCTGCCATCCCGGTGGCACTTGGTGCTGGCCTCAGCCTGCCCAGAGGTGCTTGGAGAAGGGCAAAGAGATGCTCTTTGCAGATTCCTGCAAAAACTGGGGGAAAGGCTGCTCATTCATCATTAATTAGACTGAACTTAGGCATGGGGAGGGAAAGCCTTGAGTCCTGGGAAGAAAGTTTTTGCCCAAAAGAGGTCGAAACTGCCCATGTGGCACTGGCCACCTGCAGTGCTTTGTCCAAACCCTTAAACAATCCCACTGCACACACTGGGATTCTGCCTCCAGAACACAATATGGGATAGAGGAATGAGGAAGCCACTGGTGTATTTTCAACCTCAGTGCAATGAATATTGTTCACCTCCATTTATTAGAAGGGTCACATCAGCAGCAAATCTGGCCCAGGCTCTTCCCTCCATCAGCTCAGTTTACATGATGCTAGAGGGGGTACTACTTCCAGGGAAATGAACCAGTGTGGAGGTTATCATAAAAGGCAAGAATGCCTGGAGATGACGACAACAACACGTGTTTCAGAAATAAAACACGAACAGTTCCGTATGATAAGCATATTAATTGAAATTAGTCACATAGTTAACAATGTGAAGAAATGCAGGATCATTTCATTTTTGCCTTTCAGCCTCATGAATGCAAAATGTACTTGTAATCTTTATACTATTCAAGAGACAAAGCAGTCTTTAAAAAATCACACTTCACAAGACTCAAGGGAAAATAAGTTACTAATGAATGGTATTTACAGTTTCTCCATTTAAACATGCTTTCATTTGCTTTTCAGAAGTTCCTGCATCAAGTCAAATAATTAGAAGAAATGCAGAACATTGCTTTCCTCCTAATAATCTGTTTCTTGATTCTGAAAAAAGAAGTCTGTAAAACCTCCCATAAAATATGGTTGTCCAAGCAAACATCCACCAGTGAACTTCTTGAAAAACAACCCTCAACAAACATCCAGGGTGCAACCTCCTGGATTAATTCACACCATATGGAAGAAGAGGCTTGAACCTCCCCACACCACCCCTGGATAAATTCAGAGTACGTTCATGCATTTGTGTCTTTGGTTCATATAGCAAGAACTGACTTTACCTGGGTTTTTTTTGGGAATTTGTAGAGAGGGGAAAAAAATGTCAGCCTGCTCTACAGCACGTGAAAACAGGCTTGGAGATGTGCACACTTTTAGGCTGCAAGTCACCAGTTGTGCACAGACACCCGGTGTATTTCCAGATTTTTCGTCTTACAGTTACAGTAGAGTTTAAACCAATAAAAATGATCTTTTTTTTTAACTCCATAGGAATTGCGACATTTATTTTTTAACAATAGGAAGATATGCAAAAATAGCCCTTAAAAGAAAAGGGGGGAAAATGATCTGCTTTCTCTTTAAACCCACGAACAATAGAAGGTCACGTGCCGCAGTATCCTATCATTCAGCACATTAATAGCTGTGCTAGAGTAATTACACTTGTGGTATTTTTGCCTCAAGTGAAATTCTGAAATAAGAGGATGGAAATTATGATACTGCTGATAAATATTAATAAGTGAACTTTTAATTTTTTTGCCACAATATTCAAAATGCTAAGCATCTAGCTAATGCTGAAGCAGCCTGATATGTGTTTGCCTCCAGGGACTATGATGCTTTATGCACTTAAGAAAAAAGTTTAACGGAATTAAAATTTAATATCTAATTAGAGCAAGGCTAATATATTTTGAAATGAGTGGGGAAGACACACGCCTCTGTTGCATATTTGCTACAGTCATTAATCTTACCTGTAAAGCAGCATTGAGAGGTGTGCAGTAGGTGTGGCTGGTCTGTATGTTTTTAATAAGAGAAGGGTTACTGCATAAGAAAAACAAAAAGGAGAGTTAAATGCAAACAACTTCCGTGCGAGCACTTCAAGCTTCCTCCCACACCAGAAAACTACAGCTGAGACTGTTTTTCCATACAAATTCTCTTTCATTTATCTTTTTTCTTTTTTTTTTAACTTAAAGAAAATATCTGAGTTTTAGGCTATGCTTATCATATTTGCCTTTACTAAATAAGGAACAGCATTATCTCTCAACATTACCTCGCCATGTGTTCTACTACCCTGCGTTAGTAGCACATCTTGGCATCTCTGCTCACTTTAGCTGTGTTCAGGAGAAATTCTCCAATATTCGTCGTGTCTGGGAGGCAGTTACCATGTAAAGGTCCATCCTGTGGCAGCTATGATCAAAAGCATGGCGGGACATTTTAAATACTATGTCATGCAATTTATTCCTCCAAGTCGCTGGCAGCCCAGTCCCTTGCCATGGAGCAGGGGACCACAATGAGAGAGGATCTGAGCCACTTTATTTCCTGCCAGGCAAATGGTGAGTGGTCCCAGGGAGGGACTGTCCAAGCCATCCCCCCAAACAGTTTGGGGCTGTGGGCATGGAGGCATGACAGCCAAGTACTGCTGCACCACAGAGAAGTGGTACAGGCCATGCAGAACAATACACTGCCCTAAAGGCCATTTCAATACAAAATATCCTGGTCTGCTATTTCAGACCCTTGCTTTAGTTCTATTAAATTTATGTAAGGAACCAGATTCTTCTGTCTCATTATATTTGTATTCATACTCTCTTTAGTGGGCATTCAAATACCACTGGTTCCACCAGAGGGGATAAACAAACAAACAAACAAAAATACAAGCTAGAGAGTGCCAATGCAAAAATTTTCCCAAGTTTTACCATTCATTGGGATTATTTTTTTATTTTTAATGGGTTTTTTTGTTTGTTTGTTTGTTTTTCACGTGGGAATAAATCATGGTGAGAAGAATCTTAACTGAGTCCCTCCCACAGGGACCAGCAAGGATCAGTTGTCCTGGAGAGACAGCCTTCGAGTAAAGGCTAAAGAAAATTGCTTTGGGAACCCCAGGAATATCTGTGCACAGTTGTAGACACAGGGTGGCCTGTTGATTTTTATCTTCACAGCTGCTCTTACTGCATTTCCAAACTTTTTCAAGTTAATTCAGTGTTTCTGTCTCATAAGCACCTTTCCCTAGTTCTGATTAAGAGATGCAAAACAAGTCATACCACCGAAAGCAGAGGAAAATATCACAATTAAAACTTATCTGCAGCCTTTGCTAGCACATATCTGTTTTCCTGACAGGTCTACAGCAGCATATCTATACTAGAGTGGCTAATTGTTTTAGTCTTAATTGCACTAGAAACAAATGCTGTAACAAACATGTCAAAGCAGAGTTACAACTACAGGCACTGGGGATTATCAGAGCAGGACACACAAAATACACGTAACAACCAAAAATTTAGTTTCTTTAGCAGCAAAGGTGATGTCACTATTTCATGAAATGCAAGTCTACATGAGATGGGCAAATCATGCAAAGCAAAGCAACAGCAGAAAAAAAAAATTAAAGCAAGTAAAAGCTCTTACTGTGCAACAAGCTCGCCAAAGTTTTCATCAGGGCAGTATTTTCGAGGACGGCCTCGTTGAATATGACGGCCACGTTTAAACTCTTCATCATCAACAGTCCAAAAGGACCCAAACTCATCCTCTACTCTGATAAAGCACTTATGCAGTGAGAGGTTGGTGCGAATGGCACCCTGGGACAAGAGCAGCAGCAAAGGAGATGAAGTGGAAACAAAGGGACACGGGATCGGGGACAGAACAGACATCAAATACAGGGAAAAGGAAAAAGAAAATAAAATGCAATAAGCATAAGCAAATGGTTTGTGAGGGTTAATATGCATTGCCACCTAAAAGCTACTAGCATGTGATGCAACAAACACCAAGCAAGCAGGGTCAGGGTACTGGTGGGCATACAAACAGTAGTGATGAGATGTTTGTCTTGGTTTCCCTTAACTTGAAACAATGCAAAACCACCTGTGGTTGGTCTAACATCAGCTAGCAGCCAAAAGCCTCTACGTTAAACTGTAAGCATGATCCAAGCTAGGCTAAGAAGTTCAAACATGGTGGACATACCCACTGATCTTTTGTGGCCTTCGTTTTTGGAACTCTAGTTCATCCACTGTCCATACTGCCCCTTTAACGTTTTCTACTCGCACAAAACACTTGTGAAGACTAAGATTATGACGCACTGCATTCTGCAGCAAGTATAAAAGAGAAAACATTCAAAAACTTTCTATGAGAAAATGCTCATCATTGTCCAAGAACAGCAGCACAGTCAGCTTGACAGTCCTCAGTTTGCAACGTTAAGCCCCCTTCCCCTCCCCGCACCCCCTTGGCTTTCCCCGGCTCTTTACATCTTAGTTTTGCAAAGACAAAATAAATATAAAAGCATAAAACCCAAGATTAGAAAATCAATTATCCCCAGTGTGAATGAGAACAGCCATCATTTTAAGCATGCACATTGTATAACACAGCACATTTCATCCAGAACACAAGAAGAATATTGCTTAAACATTTTCAAAACAAATATATACACGCTGCAACTTCTCTCCTGGAAAAGAAAGCAGTTAGAAAGAAACAGCAAGGATTTCATGTAAGTACAAGACAGCCCAATTTAGCAGAGAGGCACCAGAGCTGGTGTTGCTGCAGTTTCCCACAGCTGGACTAATGTGAATCAGGTGCTGAACCTCTTTCCACACCCGCAGCACGGAGTGGGGGCTCGGGGGCTCGGCACGGCACCGACTCCTGCCTCCCCGGCTTGCTCTTATATGGAAGTTGGCTCCTATTTCTGGCAGACTACTGTACTGACTGATCTGAGCCTCTGCCAAGTGAAAACATGAGGAGGGCTCTCCGAAACAAAGTGATAATATCCCCACAGCTCATCACCCAGAGGGACCCACGTTCATGGCATCCGATGCTCAGACATCCTCTCTGCAGCTCGGCGCCGGGGAAGGATGAGCCTGGCCAATCCCTCCAACGTGCTGGGACCTTGGTTGAAGTGGGACACAATGAGACACCTCACTATGTCACAGCAAGCTGTTGGCATTTCTGTCCCTGCTGCCTTCTGAAAGAGCCTTGTTATCCCTCAAATGGAGTGCCACGCTCCTTTCCCTGTTTTATGAGTCTTCTGAGCAAATACCCTACTACAAAGCCACTCAGATTTGTATGTGGAACTTGTCCCCAGCATGGCTGAGAGAGAGGGGCTTGGTGAAGAGGGAAAGCAGAAGAAGCCATTTGCTGAAAATATGCAGGCGAACAAACTCCATCCATCATCACTGGCACCACTGATTTAGTCAATCTGGTTGACTCGTTAGCAGGCACCATGCCAGCCAAACACATGGCCTGGGTCTAGGCAACCAAGAGACTACAATTTTTTTTCTTCTTCCTTTGTCGTCATTGTCTTCTATTTTTTTTTTTATTATTTATTATTATTTTTTTAATGAACATCGGGGTCTGGATGGTGAAAGGCAGCTCTAATCATGAATGTCTAAATCACTGTGCAAACAAAGGGTATGCACAGTGCATTTGTCATGTAAATTAAGAGGCAGTGGTGTATGTGTGTGCCTGGGAGGGGAAGGCAAAGAGTCTTTTGCTACTTTTCACTTTTCCATTTCTCTGCAAGCACCAACACACTCCCTACACTCCAGTCCCCAGCAGAGGGGAAGAGTCAAGGCTCAAACTGCCTTTGCTCAGCAGATGGCTGAGTGCAAACACATTCCCTCTGGCTGGAGGTGCCTGATCCCATCTCCATGGCAGGGCCTGGGCACTTTGGCTTTTCCACACTCATCTGCTTCTGGGCTGGTAGAAAAATAAAGCTTGAATCTGCTTTTGCTCTCAGCAAGGCAGAAATCTAGAAGAAAATAAACCCATCCATCAGGGCTGCTTCCTTCTGCCCTTCCTTTCTTCTGCTCTTGTGTTTTAATAATTTATTTTTTTTTCCCCTCCCACCTCTCCCAGATTTCACTACTTCTGAATTTTTTTGGCAAAATCCCTGATGTTGAGGCTGAGGAAAAACATGCAAACGCCCCACACCTTACGGTGTGGCTAAAATCAGCCAGCTCAGCAACTGCTGGTGGGTGCCGCGCTAGCGCAACCTGACACAGGGCTGCCGGCCCACATCTGGGTAACTCAGGCAGTTTCCTGTGAAAATGGGAACACTGTCAAGTCTGGAGCAAAATGTAAGAATAATAATGTTATTTCCCCCAGTGAAAGCTGATCTTGTAGTTCATGCAGCAGTTGATCAAACGCACGCAGCAAAGTTCAGCAAAGTGAGTCCTCGGAGTTTGTAAACAGTCTCTACAGACATGGTTGAGCAAAAGTATTTGTGTTCTTCTTTAAATAAATTTGATGTCGGAGAAACACTCCACAGTCTGTTCGTGTTCTTTTGAAGGTAATTGATGGTTAAGGCTGCTGGATCAGTGTTGAGACAGACAAGTTGAATATTTGCAAGATGCCCATGAAGCGTTGCCCTTGCTATTTTCCACGTGATCACTTATTTAAGCAATTTGTGGCAGAAAATAATTGTTTTGTTTCTCTTGTCTCTGGATCCTTGCTATCTAACAGTTTTATATGAACAATACCCCAAAAGAGCCACACCTGCAGCCCGTGCCTCATGGCTGCGACTCAGTGCCAACAAATTACTCCAAAAAATAAAAGCAAACAGACATTGCCTCTGACCTGTCAGAACCAGTTCACAGTGCTCCCCCAGCAATCAGCTTAACAGAAAAATTAGGAGCTATTATTGTAAGATTATATATTTACCTTGTTAAAAATATTTGTATGCAAGCCACTTTTGCAGAAAAATTACCCTGAACATGCTTGAATGTAGTAAATGAAAGGGTTTGTTATTTTAATAACTGCTCGACTCTGCTGTACTGCATTTTGGGAAATAGGTTCATTTTTAAAGGTCTTTCTTCCTGCAGTCTTCTGTGGTTTTGAAAGAGGGCTCAGAGAAGCTTTCCTACACCAAACCCTGACCCTGCACTTGGGGAACACTGACCGTAACACATCTTAATGTAGCTGAGGGTGAATACAAATCAGTATATTCAAATCATTTTGATTCTGCCATTAGCCCCTTACACTTGTTCTGTGCCCCATGGACTTCCCATCATGCCAATCTAGAGCTGCATTTTCCTCTCTGCTGCTCCTGAAGGTTGGCAGAAACCTAAGCAGCCTGAGCAACCTCCATTACTTCAAGCAGTGGCCAGTTATGCTCCTGCTTGGTGGAACTTGTGGTGAAGCTCCTCTTCTGCAGGTGAAGCAGGACCTGGACACCTGCACAAGGTCAAGTTGTCCAGGAGGGGTCTTCAAGTGGTGCCTGCCCCTCTGGGACACACCTTGCCCTTCTGCAAGGGTCTGCAGCTCAGTGTCTCTCCTCCTCCTCTGCAGAAGCACACTGGAAGTGCACGTCGTTCCAGGGATTGGATTTTACATGATGCACAAAGCTGATTCCTAAAACCAGCCTCACAGGAGATACAGCCAGGGCTGTCTGCTGCCTTCTTTCACTCCTCCCTCCATTTCCCTTTCTTTTGCTGTTGGAATTCAATAGGATTTTTACTTCAGCATCCACACCTGCAGCTGCTGAAAAGTCCTACTGGAACCATTCCAGCAGCAAAAGACAGGCAGGTCTAAAAGGATCTTAAATCAGGGAAAGTTAATTTCCTTTCTGGATAGTAAGGAAGCTGCGAAGTGAACACTGCTCATGTTTTCCAACTGCAGGGAAGAATCAAAGCAGCAATCAGAGACTTTTCCTAAACCTAAGAGCTTTGAGACCAAGGTTGAAAAGGTACAAAATTGCACTGGGATCTAAATTAAAAGCAAAACATGCTACTAAAAACCCAGCTAACCAAGGACTGTTTCCAGCTCCATTCTCTGAAAGAATGAATCCTAAATGCAGGGTGAAATAGGAAAAACATAAAGAACTGATGAAACAGCTTGTATGGGACAGACTCATCCTACCTGGTCATTTGAAGGTGTTTGAGAATAACAGAGTAGTTTAGACTAAGAGAACCCCAAAGTACTGGGGATGCAATCATTACAGTGATACAAGATCCTACAATGATCTGATTCGTTCATTTGTCATTGCATTAGCTTCAGAAGCCACTGTGGCTATTATAATGGTATGCATAAGGCAAGCAGCAACCCCCCCAGAAATAAAATTAACTCCTCAGACCTCTTATCTAATGATATCTGAGATGGCTATGGTAGGAAATTAAAGTGACAAACACAAAGTTGATTTTTCTTAAACACAGTTCTTAATGTGAGGCTTGCTTGTTGCATATTATGTTCAATAAGATAGTGCTGTGTGATTTTTTTAGGAAGAAAAAAGGACATCTTTAACACATCTGTATATGTAGTTGACAGTCACTTGATAAAGGAATCCACTGATCTACGGATCCTAGGAAGAAAAGTAGTTGTTGTGATTACAGCCTGCATAGCTAAAAAGACAAACAATGTATCTTTCACTGACACAATAACTTTACCTTTTTTCTTTCTTTTTTTTTTTTCTTTTTTTTTTTTTCTTTTTCCCCCTAATATGTTCCAGCTGAAGGGCTTGAGTTTCACTGCTAGCAGCAAGCACACCGAGGAACTCGTGGCATAATCACAGAACATAAAAGCCAATAATGGGGATTCAATTAGTGGTTTTCAAAGGCAGGAGAATTTTTTCTGCCACATATCACATAGTTCCCCTAGATAAGGCAGCCAGTGTGTGTCAAAACTGCCGATCTAGATTTTCCTGTCCACATGTTGTTACAATTTCTTATGTCATCAGCAATGTCTATTCTGTCCATGGCAGATCCCAAAGGCAAGAGGCAAGGCTCAGGCTTACCTTCCACGTCGCCGCGTTGCGTCGGAAGTAAGCGAACATTCGCGTGAACCAGTTGTAGATTTCATTTAGTGTTAGCTGTTTTTCTGGAGATTCAAGGATGGCCTTGTGGGGCAAAGCGATTGCAAGATCAGTTACAAGAACCCCAGTAAGAAAATACACTCACAGTTTTACTTTAGCAAATACAAAAAGAAAGGAAGGAAGGAAGGAAGGAAGAAAGGAAGGAAAGAAGGAAGAAAGAAGAGATTTGGAGCAAAAAAATCCAAAGGAGGGTTTTCATAATATGAACTAAGATTAATGGCTGTATTTAACAGTTCAATGGCAAAATTCAAAATGGAATTATCTAATTGTTTTGAGTTTTTATTTCTGTTTCCTTACAGAAATATTAATTTATTAGTCATTCATAAAGCAGAATCAAAGAGAAATGCAAAACATTTCACTAGCTGATTAAAGCTCAGTAATTATTTAGAGCTCAGATTAATTCTAGGGATCAGAGATTACTGTAGCTTGTGATAATTGACTTGCCATCTTTAAACAGGCTCATTTTCACTGTTGTGTGAAATGAATTTCCTAATAATCACATCGTATTGTAATACTTAATCAAAAGCAATTATGTTATATATTGCAGTTCTAAAAACCCTTATAGTAAAGGTTTGAGCATTTGAGCATGCTTACATACCAAAGGTTTGAAAATCTATTTAATCCAGAGTGTGCACATATAGGGAAGATTTTTTTTTTTTCCTTTTTTCTAATCCAAATGTGTGTGCTGGGCTCAGCTTACCTGTCTAATTAAAGACGCATACGTGAACGGTGGTCTGACTTCTGCGTTCTTATAAAATTCTTGATTCTGGGCAATATCTGCTAAATAAGAGCAGTTGTTCTGTTATTATCAAAGCCTGCTGCTGGGCTGCACCAGCAAACCCCCCTCAGCACCAAAGGGGTTGGCACCACCAGAACCTCTTTACCTGAAGAAATGGGGACGTTGTATTTATCCGAGTACCGCCTCCGGATGGGTCCGACGTTGTGCATGCTCGTGGTAGTGATGACCGAGGGTCCCTGGGTGACAGGAGTGATGGGTGCAGTCGGGGTGGTGGGAGTATGAGGTAAGCTCTGAGGAGAAGCCTCGGATGCAGTCTTGGAAAGCGTGACGCTCGATACCAGATTCAGCTGAGGAGGGAAGGAAGGAGAACTTCGTTACAAAGGGTTGCTGGCTAATTAAAGGTTGCCGAGAAAATTCGATGACGGGAGCTTCCCCAGTTCCATGTGTGCCCTCGCTTAGGCACAAAGTGCTGTTGTAACATCTCCATTAGGAACCAATAAAGGGAAATAAATATATACATCTCCAGATAGATTAAAAAAAATAAACCAAAACAGAATAAGTACCTCGCTGCCAGAACTAAAAATTAGCGGATTCTTCTCTAAACCTTAAACCAAGATCTCAGAGAGCACAGAATCATTTTAATATTTTATTTTAGTTCCATTGTTTCATAATCTGAAGCCTGCACGTCTCCTATTTCTATGCTATCATTATGCATGGCTTCTAATCAATCTTCTTGGATATTTCATTGAAGGCATCATCAGGCTTAAAATAAAAAGCAAGACTTTCCTGGGGATGTACTAGGGAGAAATGCAATCTCTCTCCTCAGCATTTGGGCTTTTTTTTTTTCCCTTCCCTCTGTTCATCCATTTTAAAAGCAAAGCCCAGAGTAGGTTAACACTAGAATAATTTAATTAATCACACTGCACAAAACAGTGCAAGCATTCAGCCCAACAGAAATGGTACCACTCTTTTTTTTGCCTCTTAGGACAGAAAGCATCAGCATTACCTGCCCAAAGCCCAGCCCTGGATGAATGGCAGCTTGCCACAGAAGGCTGTAAAACACAACTGCTTGTGGGATTGTCTCTCAAACCCAGCCCCAACTCAAGTGTTTTTGATACACAACCCTATTTATATAACTAGCATCCACATTCCTCCTCCCCTACCCTTTCTTTTTGCCCTACAACGCTCTTTGAAAGACGCTCCATCTCAATAGGTCACTCCTGCTGAAGTATTTTAAACAAACAATCCAGTCCCTGAACTACAACATCAGAAAAGATGACAGAGGAAAGGCCTCTTTGACTACTTCCACATTTCCTTCCCTCAGGCACTTTTGTGAATAATATTGGTGAAATCCTGACCCCATTGAAGTCGGTAGCAAAATTCCTACTGAATTTAACAGGGCCAGAATTTTACAACTTTTGCTCGTGATTAAAATTCCTTTTTGCTGGACGTTAAACCTTTGCAGAGGAAGGCAAGGCACACGACTCAGCTGTGCCCCCAGACATCTCATATTTATCCATAAGGCACTGCATTAATTTTCCTTGTATGAAAGGAACCAGGTAAGGAAGTGCCTATCAGCATCCCTCCTACGAGTCAACAGCAACAAGTAACATTTCTTTCTAACAAGAAAAGGATTTAACTAAAACCAAGGTAGTGGAAAACAAAGGGCTCTAACATTAAAGAAAGGATATCAGTGCAAAAAGCCCATCACTCACAGAAAGGGTGCAGAGGAGTGACAGATAAAATCAGACTTCTTTTCTATCCCGATGGTGAGACAGAACAAGACAAGGTTAAACCCAGCCCTAAACTCCTGACACAGCCCAGGGCTGCTGGGCTGTGATGGGGCCCTGGCAGCTCAAGGACTGCTGGAAGGGAAGGAGCTGGTCTGCAAACACCCATCCTTTTTTTGCAGCGGCTCCCAAACCATGTCCCACCATCCAGTAACACTCTGCAGTGAGGCAAGAGAGTGGGAATCCAGGGAGGAGAAGGGAAAGGCAGTGAAATACAGGTAATGATTTCCCAGAGAGTCCTGTGTTGGTGTGATCTGCTACAAGCAAGCTGGAGGTGAGCACATCAGTTCAGTACCCCAAGGAGACTGGCACTGCCACCACGTGCCACCCACAAGAGCCTGTTTGTTTGCTGCCGTGATTTAAGGACACTGATTAGGGCCATGTCTATAGTAATGCCTCCCTGTTATCCATCTATTACATATGATAAAAGGACCAGAGACAATAATAATAGTACAACTGACAGGTCTCACCATGAAGTTAAATCTACTGTATTTTATCTCGCTTTCTAAATGGACATTTTAACAGCCCAATAACTATGAGCAAATCTGCATCAATTTTAAGTGCCCGTCTCTAGCGCAGGCTCGGCAGCCGGGCCCCTCCTGTTGGAAAGATCACTGCTCGTGCTTCATCATTACGGCTCCAACTACTCCATTTCAAAAGGGTCCCTTTTCCTTTTTCAGTGTGTAAAAACTTAACATTTAATCTGTTTCTACCAGGGAACAGCAAGAAAGGATCCGCAGAGGTCAGCGTTCCCTGCTTCAAGAATCTGAATCGAATTAAATTCCTCTTGGCTGTTCGGTGTAGGTAGCAACTAGGAATAAACACAGAAGAGGATGAGCAAAGGTGGGGAGGGGGGGGGCTTTAACAGGCTTGACAAATGACACTGTGATTCACACCCACTGCTGGGCTGCCACTAATAAGCTACAGAGGAAGCAGCCAATCTCAGCTAATTACCAGATAAAATTGTATTGTAAGGACTCTAATTAGGAGATGCTTATGGAGGTGATCTAATGATTAAACGCCGCATCTGAGTGACCCCACCATCAATGTGCAGTGGTGCAAGATGTCACCGGAATATTTTGTAGAAACAGTAATTTTATTTCAAGGAGGGGAGGCAGTAATATTTGTAATAATGGCTATGAGGTAAACTAATTAAAAGACAGTTCCTAAAGGAAGACTGTGGCTTTGAGCAGCTGTGGCCGTTCCAAAACAAAGTGCCAAATCTCAACAGAGGAGCTGCAGTCAAGTGGAAAATTTCTGCCTGACCTCTGCTCTTGCTATTAATTTGCAGGAAAACTAATGACACATATACATATTCCCACAAAATTGTTCTAATTGCTAATTTGCCAAAGGAGCCCAGTTTCCAAATTAAACATGACTGCAGTCTGTGAGGAAAGAGAGAACAAAAAGCTGGAACGCAGCGAGCCTGCTGCCTTTCACCTCCGACGACCATTTGTGAGCCTGAACCAACAAGTTAATGAAACACGACCTCGTCGAGTGCTAGTGAAGTTTTTCCTTTTTCCGTGTTTTATTTGATGACACTCTCCTCTTCCAGCCCAGGTCCAATCCCTGACGGTGCTGTTAACAAAACACGAGCCAGGGGAAGGGAGGAGAGAGCTGTGCTCCCTCCACAGAGCTTCCCCGCCGCTTTCTTTGTTGTATCTATAGGGTGAAGGCTGAAAAATCGGTTGTGAATTAGAGCAGAATTAACAAATTATGAATGGTGTTGGTTTTGTTGCCATCTTGAATTATTAATCCGAATGGTAAACTATTAAATCTTAATACTGGCATCAATTACAACGGTGCAAGCAGCCCTGGGTGATTGTGAAGGGCAAAGAGCAGGGAGGGGACTGGGCTGGGAGGGTTTCTTTTCCTGATGGAAACTTGACACGGTTTCTCCCTGTTTGCATTTTCTATTTAAAAATGAGTTACTATGATTAGAAAAGTTTTCTCCTTGGTATTTTGCAAACAGCCTCTTTCCCACATACTGTAATTTCTGGATGAGGTATCAGTGCTGTCAGAGTGCCCACATCACCCAGGTAGTGCTTTCAGGAGCAAGAACTCTTGTGCTGCACTAAGGAGCAACACGAGGCACTCACCAAGCACTGGAGAGCACAGCCCTTGCACCAAAGAGTTAAAGGGTTTTGTAAGGTTTGTACTGGGGATGGAGCCTCTTCCAGCCTTAAAAAAAAAACAAAAAAACCCCAAGCCAAACAAAACAAAACAAAAAAAACTCCACCAAAAACAAGAAGGAAAAAGATAAGCAACAAAAAAAACCCCACCAAACACTGCAAGTTTTCAGTCCTAAATTTCTGCAAATCCAATCACTGAACCTTGTTGGGTGCTTTGTGTTTGTATTTTGAGAAGAGTTCTTCATCCTGTTTTAACTTAATCACAAATTCCATAATTGCTTCAGTGTTCAATATCCTGCTTAGGATTTTACTATTAACCTTTCCTTTCAAGAAACAGTTATGTCTTCCTATTAAAGGTGAAGACTGGGTAATTTTTCTTTTTTTTTTTTTTTCCTTTAGATATAAACAAGGCAGAGAGGTTACCCTCTCCTTCACTCCATAAAATATAATTCCAGGAAGTGGCTCTCCCACTAGGGCTAAGTCTGATTTCTTTCTGTGTAAACACTTTACATGACAATAGCTGCTGCACATTAAAAAAGCCCCCAAAACTCCTCTAAATTAAAAAAAAATATATATAAATAACTATATATCTATTCTTAAGTGTCATGGTGAGGCCTTACCCACTGCTGCAGGGCAGTGGCTCCTGATGGATGCTGCCACTCTGGTCCCAACAGGAGCTAAGGATTTATCTGTAAAGAGTTTCTGGGACTGAAACAAAGGAGCAGCAACTCCTTTTCTTGACACTGAGGGAGGGAGAGCAAGCTAATGGTGGGCCTAAAACTTGGTTAAATGCTGTGTCTTCCTCTCTCATTTCAGCCTGGACACATGAGTGTATTAGATGCAGAGCCTGGCAGGCAGCAATCACTTAGCAGGTGTTGTTATTGGCAGGAATACTGAGGAAACTGAAGCCGAGGAGTGAGACTTAATGAAAACCAGTATATAAAAACAGCTTTTGTTGTGCTTGTGAATCTCTCTTTATTGCTGCATATCGTTATTTTTTCTAACTATAAAGTATGGCTACAGCAGCTAAAATGCTCAGTCATTACCTCAACAGTTAAAAGACTTTTTTTTTTTAATGCTTTGTTATTACAGTTGCTAAAAACAGTATTTCATAACAATCCTAACTGCTATGGTTAGGGTAAAAAAAATACATTAAAGAAGGGACATCTAACAGTGCATTTTATTTAAAGTGCCAAAAGTTTTTTTAAAAGTTTTCTGTCTATTTTTAAAAGATGGATATAACACCTAGTGTGCAGAATTACTTGTTGGTTGATGCTTTTTCCTTCTCCTTCCCTTCCTATGAACTTCAGTATTAGTTAATCCCCCGAAAGAAAATAGATTTCCACTTCAGCCTCTCATATTGATCACTAACACCAATGAAAACAGCACATAGGGGATGGTATCTTAATAGCAAAGCCAGAATTGTAACTCTTGAGTAATTGTTGTTCTGCCTTTTGTGTTGTGGTTGTTCTTTTCCTTTTTTATCTTGAAAAAAACATCATCTCACAAAATACATCACAGTGTATTCCTTCACAGCCAGCTTTGTTCTCACTTCATTCTGGCATTTTAGTCTCACTAACACATGTAGCAGCAAGAGGAACAACTTTATATGCACTACATGCTAAGTTGTGAGATACATCCATCCATTATCTTTAAGGTGCTGCATCATTAGGCATTATAAAGTTGGACATTTCTAAAGAAGCCCTGCCCCAGCTCCTGGTATGGTCTCCTTCCCCAGCCTGCCCATCAGAAAGCTCTTTTTCATGCAAGTATCTACCTACCTGCCAAAACTTTAGGCCACACATCACTACCCTACGTAAGAACATGCTTAAATCTCACCAGCTTTCAAAGAACTAAAGATGCCTTGGGGGACTGGTGTAGAGAAACACAAGGGCCACTCCACTGCCCTTCCCAAGGTCACATTTACTGCAGGGAGCTAAAGCCACCTGAAGGTGGGAATGTGATGGATGGACGTGGATAGACTGGATAAGCAACCCTTGACCAAGGATGGGTGAGTTTGGGATCAATGCTCAACCACCAAGAACCTGGCTTTGGCCTAATTGGACCAAACTCACCCAAAAAGCAAACATGGTACCAATGGTCAGTGTGGATCACAAGTGGCACATGGTCAACAGTCACCAATTTTATCCACCAGCAGTGAGATCATTTAAAAACAAGAATTAAGATTCTTTCAGCAGAATAAAAACGTTTCCTCTGTGATGAAAAGGCTGAAATTTTAAATCCCAATTCACTGTTCTGTTTGGATTTGCAGGCATTCTCTCCTTTAAAATCACCAATGCACCGTAAAATATTAATTCTATCATACACCTTGCATTAGTTATGTTGGAAAAAAAAAAAATTAATTACTGCATGTTAAGAATACTTTACACTGCAATAATGGTCATCAGATCTTTTTACCAAAGTCTTATCCCACTGAGTTAAAAGGACTAGGGTCTAGCACAGTCTATGCAATGCCTGTGTATTTTTTTCACTAGGAAAGCACAATTTATGCAAAACACTATACTTCTACATTTTATAATTAATTTTCAAATGCTTCACCTATACATATTTTAATAATTTCTGATTTATCAGATGGTATCTATAATAATTTTTTCTATATTTCAATAAATGAAAAGAAGGCAGTTTCAATCCAACAACAGAGTGCCATACAATATATGCCTGTCAGGCACCAATTTTTACTTCTAACATGTAAGTTAAAGGATAAGGAATTTATAATGCTGCCTGTGAACGAAACCACTTTTCATACACAAATGTGATCTTTTTTTTTCCAAAGGGTAATACAACAGTACATTTACATAAACTAATCCAAACAATCTATGTATTTGACAATGGCAAACCTCACACAGACTGCCTATTGTTGGTTTACATCTTGGAGTTCTTTATGTTGGCTTGTAACACTGCTCTAGCTGTCAAAGGTTTGACTTGGACTCTAAATAAATGGTTATAGAAGTGCTGTGCAGCGATATTGGACTTCTTTGCAAAAGAAAACCTGCTGTGTATGAATTCAAAAGCTATTAATTTTTCAGTCAAAAATATTCATGCCTATTTCTTTTAATAAAGAAACACTGTGCTGAGCAACTGAGAGATAATGTTGACTAGTGGTACAGAATTTTCAATAGAGCAGTTAAAAATAAATTTAGTAGGAGGTCCCCAACAAAGCTATAATTTTCCAGAATGTAAAACATTTTTAATACTAATCAAGACAGCCCTTTTCCCCTTGCCTTCACTTTTTTTTCCTATTTTTTTTTTTTTACCCCTCCACTGTTTTACCCCGTTTATTACCCATTAACACTAATCTTCCTGGTGACACCTCCTGGTATCTCCCCAGCCTACAACATCCCACCAAAGCCACCTGCCCTCCGTGGCTCAGCATTGATCACGAGCTGCCTTGCCCAACTCTGCTCTCCTTATGATTTCCTCCCTTTAGTTTTTAATCCTTCCTCCTGAGGGGCACTGCTGTTATGAAAGGCCTCAAGGCAGAGTGCTTTGAGACTCCCAGATTATTCCGCTGTTTTAATTTTTAATCCAGTAAGAGCTATAGAAACCAAGCCTCCCCCCCATTCTGTTTGGTCTACATGGCTTTGCCAACAATGCGCCAAAGTGTTTGCATTCAGGCTGAGATGGATGGGAGAAACTAGAAGAACGCTATTTTTATAGACACTGTAAGCACTTTCTACTCTACATGGCTGGTATCCACTGGTATCAAGCAATTTTCAGCATCTCAACAGCTTAAATGGAAGAGTTCATACCTACCGCTCAACTCTCTCCAAGAAGGCACCAGAAATTTCCCGTTGACTTTGACATCTGCTCCAGCATCCCTGAATAGCTTGCAATTTTCTGTCTAGTAGCCTCCCTATGCACTTCTGCAGCCATTTGTTTCCAACTACATGGAAACTGAGAAATCCTTTTCTAGTAAAAATGGGCGCGCGAAGTGTTTAATGATTTTATGTTCTCTATCTCTGTAATGTGTTCTGTTTCAGACATTAATTTTGTCTACCAACTGCACCTTGGCAGGCTACCATATTTGCTGGGTTAATAGTCTGACTCCTTTTTATTTCTATCACCATAAATCACACATATATGGGTGTGTGTTTGCTTTATTTATAGAAAAAAAATCAGTCAAAACAGATAAACCAATACTTTGTCATTATGCTGCATCATTGCATATTGATTAAAATTGCTGGTACTAACTATAGATTGTCAACGCTCAATTAATTTTCACACAATGACTCAAAGCAAAATCAAATAAAGCCAGTGTACCTTTAAATCTTACAAATCTTAAAATCAAGAAGCAAAGCACTCTCTCCATTTTGAATAATCATTGGAAGCACTGAGGAAAATTTTCAGTGTTAAGAGGCTGGGAAAAAACAATGGCCCAGAGTCACTTTGGTCAGGGAACGAGATGGTGGATCTGCCAGGGTTTGGGAGTACCCAGGAGTTTTCTTGGGCTGCAAAGCTGCTTGCTTCCCCCAAGCCCCTTTTTTCAAAGAGCAATCTGGGGCAGAAAAGGTTTCCCTTCTCAGTTTCAACAGTGTAAAACCTGATACCAAGTAACTGCGATTATCATCAAAACGTGCAGCTTGACTCTTCTACTGTAAATGTCTGTCAGACTGGGAGAAAGCAAAATAAATATACTAAATATAATTTAATTACATCTCCTTCCTAACACTTCCTAAGGTTTCACACAAGTCAGACTGATGCAAAGCGACTTCCAGGCTAGTATCTGAGGCTAGAAAAAGGCCAATACATCAGCTTTAGAGCAAACCTTCTTTCAAACCTCCTCAAGAGATGGGGAAGACGAAACCTGGGTGCTTGGGGTGGTGCCTCTTGCAAAGCAGCACCTTGCATTTCTGCCACCAGTGCTGAAGCAGGCCATGAGAGAGGAAAAGCAGGAAAGAGGGGTTTCTTGTGAGGTTTTGCTTGCTGGTGGCACAGTTGGGTACTTACGGGCTGAGGGGTGGCTTTTGGTTCAGTTGACTTCACGTGCAGGTGTGTCATCATGGCTTGCAGGCGCTCTTTATCTTTTGCAAGCTGAAAGGGGAGAAAAAAACCAAAACAAAACACCGCCCCGTTAGTCTTATGACTAAAACCCAGCCTCTGATTACTCCTAATTAAAACAGCTGGCACCGAGGCACGAGACAGAAAGAGTTTTATTGCTGAGCAGTTTGGAAATTGTATATGGTCTGGTTGTGAGGTAAAGCTAAGGCCTGGTGCTGGGTGTCACTATTTCCCAAAGCAAAATGCATTAGCCCTCGAGTGAGAAGAGCTAGACCTGCTGGCACCAAGAACTTCACTCTAGCCATGACAGCTAAAAGACACCAGTGAATCATGTTTATTAACCAGCCCCACTCCAGCTCAGCAGAAAGCAAGGGAGGGAGCAGCTCCGAGATGCTTTTGCCTTCTTTCAGCCCCAAAAACAAGTGGCACGAAGACAGAATGGCTTTCATGTCACCTACAGCTCTGTGGCATGTGCAGCAAGCACAGACAGTGGTGGTTAAACCACATGAGGCATCTCCTTGGGGTCTCAGCTCTAAAAAACACCTTGCTTTCACCTGAGAAGGTGGCACAGCCCCTCGGGGGGTCACCCTGGGCTGCCAGGCTGGGAAACTGAGCAGAGCGTCCTGAGTCAGGGGCAGGAGCAGCATCTCTTTGGCATACACCTGAGGGCAGCAGGGTGGGAATGGCCAACGGTGTCAGGAATAACCTCAGAGCTCCCAGGGCACTCAATACAACAGGACCAATGCTGTCACCTTTTCTCATCAGTCCCATCATGGCCAAGAGTTGGGGCAAAGCTCTGGATGCCTCTTGCATTTTTTTGGTTGAGATTTGCACCCAGGGGGATCACACTGTACGCCTCCTGGGCCAGGACAGCTTCCCAGTCTATTTCAACACACCGGCCAGGCACTAAATCTCACTATTTTTGGAAGCAAGAATTTTTTTGTATGTGCGAATAGGACTTCTTCCAGCTGCTCTTCAAAAAAAACACAGTGGAAAGATATTAAGAAATAATGGTAATGAAAAAAGGCGTGTTATTAACCTACATGCCCAAAATAAAGGCTCTTGTTTCCAGCGAGACTTGGATCAGGTTCTTAAGAATGACCATTTTTGCAGAGCTGTGTTTTTGCTTTAGACAAGTCTGATTCCTGGTGCCAAGAGGAGAACTGTGCTCACATTCCAGCAAAACTTTAAACAACCTGCCCACCTTATCACCATCATCTGTTTGCAGCAGTAAAGTTGGGCTAAGTATATATAAAAGGAGACTTGGCCATAAATCCCCATTCATAACCTTACAGTCAAGGTTGCCCTGCTCTTTGCAAGGAGAGGGGCTTCTGACCATGCCAGAAAGGCATCACGATGGGATAAAACTTGGCACACGGGTTTCCAAGACAGGAATTAAATAAAGGAAAAAACAGTGTCACCACTGTGTCCTCTGGAAGTGCAAAAGCAAAAATCACTGGGTTTTTCAAACAGCTGCTCTTTTCTTGGTCAAAAAATCTCAACGGCAAGACAGAAATCCTGACACCTCCGGCAGATCTCTTGCAATCTCATCACCAGATCTGTGCTGGACTTCACAGAAGAGCCGAAGGGCAGCAATGGGCTCTTATCATAGTGCTGCAGCAGGAACTCGTCTCTCTGAGAGTCCTCTGAGGACCTCTTCAGAGAAAGAAGAGGTCTCACCCTCAAGCCGCCGCGCTTCACGCAAAACAAATTAAACCCAAGCAAGAGCTGTATCCTCAGCTCAGCTCTGTTGTGCAATCTCCCACTCAGAGCTGGGCACCTGGGCTGCTTGGAGGGGTCATCTGTGCATTACATTCTGGTCTGCAGGCTACTGCAGAAGAACAACATCTTCCAGCCAAAATAAATAAAAGGCAGGCACCTGAAAGCTTCCTGCCTGCACCCGAGGCAGCGGGAGGGAAAGGCAGACGGGCAGCACGGGGCAAACACCCTGCAGAGCTTCCCCCGGGTCCCTTGGAGCAGGGCACCTCCTCTGGCTGGCCAGGCTCCTTGTTTGTAGTGTTTTCACTCATCATCTTAGCAATGCTTTTAACGCTGTTACTGCTGGATGGAGGTTATTAAAGATCCTCTCGACATTTCAGGCAGACACATGCTAGCATTCTGTCATAGTCTAGGAATTCAAACACTCACCCAGTTAAAGGCAGGAGTTTAAATTATGAAAAATAGAGGTCTCTCGGTTTCAAAGCACTGAAGAGAAGTAAAAAAAAAAAAAAAATCTGAAGAATTTCTTTAAACTGTTTTTCCCTTAGGTCAGAAGGCAGCAGTGATACAAAACTAGGATGTCACTAGTAGACCCGTGGTCAGTGGGGTCATTTGAAAGAAGACACAAGAGCTTGCTTGGCTGCCAATGGGAGCAAATTTTCACTGGTGGCACTCACTGGAGTGAAGATGGTCCAGAAATGGGGATTATTAGTAAACAGGCAGGAAAATGCTCTTGATCTCCTGATAGTGCTGTTGGGCAAGGACTGTTCTTCCATGGTCAAAAGGATCTGCTCTGTTCAGGACGTCTGAGGACCATACTACAGTCTCATCTGAAGCTTCATTCTTTTTTCCTATAACCATCTGGAAAGCTCTGCAAGGTGACAGTTTTTAGATGGCCACCCAGTTCTCCATGACCAGCCTGATTTTGTGAGGATGCCCTCACCCTTGTGGGTACAACCATGATGTAGGGGCCATCCAGAGCAAGGTATGTGCTTTGCCAACTTAGACACCAAGACACGTGCCCTACCTTGGAGTGGTTAAATCCTAAAACTACACAGGTAGGAAAGGCAGGAGACGGAAGGCACAGAAAGCACAGGCCAAGAGGGGCTCAAGCTGAGGGGACATCATGGGAGCCTGGCAACCAAGAAGCAAGAGAGAAGACACAGAGGATGGAGAAACTGCACAGAAGGAAAACCAGACAGAAAACAATGGCAAGAGCAGGAATGTGAAAATGGAAACCCAGGGAGGGCACTTGACAGGAGCAACAAGGCCACATCAACAGGAAGGGGAGTTCACTTCAGCAGCAGGATTTTGAGGACCAAGGACAAAGGGAAGGAAACGAGGCACAGGCCATGCAAGAGACAACCAAAACGTAGCCTCTTCCCATACTCTAGGCACCTAGTCAGGTTAGAAAGGTTTAAGATCCACTTTTCAGGATTATCAATGGATGCTTTAGGAAAATAGGCCCATGCAGTGCTTTCACTAAGCTGAAAATGGTCAGCTGTCTTCATGCTCCCATTAGGAGACACTTTTTTAAACTTATCATAGCCTTTTTGTCTTCCTGAAATGTTTTTCCACTCCAAGGTGGTGCTGTAAAATGCATGTCCTGTTCCAGCTAAGAACTAGCTATGGATATGTTCCTGTGTTTGTGTTTTACCCAGCAGCCCAATTCTCACTATTTATAATGGCAACAAATGATCATGTCAAGATGGTTTAAACAAAGTGAAATATGAGCAGATCTCTACCTTGTCTGTGATATTTTAAGTATGTTTGTGATGGAAATGCTAAGACCAAAGCTTTAAGATACTTTTGCAAAGGGGCATTTGCAATCAAACATGAAACAGATCAGACCTGTTTCTTCCAAGAAAAAAATTTAAAAATTACTTTAAGACACTATACTTGTCTTTCTCTGTGACACTGAAAAAACTATTGTGCATAAAATAAGTAAGAGCATAAAGAGAAAAAGGCTTGCATTTGGCTCCTTTTTGCACAAAATCTGAAGCACATCCCTCAGGTGAGATGAATTTGTTAAGTTCTACCCCTATCTTGATGGGGCTGTACATGCATGATATGGTGCTCAGTTAGATCTTCCCATGCTGTTGGACCCTGAACTTCATGTGATGCTTCACAGCTCCACTGGAAGGCAAAGCTTCTCAGTGCTGAGCACTTTGGGCCAAAGTAGGGAAGGCTCCAGCTCCCTCTCCTACCAAACTCACAAACTCAGTTGGTCAGGGGGCTTCTTGTCCCCACTCTGTGGCCACTGCTCCATTGCAGGAGTATCATCAGCTCAATGGTCTTTGACTAAAACTGCTCCTGCTCCAGCACGTTGGGCACTGCAGACCACATTGTAGAAAACCCTGCTATTGTGCCAGACTTCTGTTTTATTAAGGATCTCTGCAAAACTAGGTTGCAGCCAGACAAACCAAGTACTGGAGGACAAATCCTCATGTATGCTTTAGACTCCTTTTTTTTGTTTGTTTTGTTGTTTTTTTTTAAAGTCTCAGAGGACCAATAGTCCAGATGAAAAGCGAAGGAGAAGAGGGGAACTTACAGGCACGACCACCCTCCTCTTCCATCTATCTTTGCTGGCTCATGCCTAGATAGTCTCACTCCATTAGCTAAATAAAGCCTCCAGATCATCCTATCTAGTGGGCTAGTATGATTTCTAAAAACAAACCTGGAGCTTTTTGGCCCTCACATAACTTTGGAATGATGTTCTTGTCTTAGAGACTTCATGCTGCCTTCCTATGGAGTGACTCTAAGATGAGAATCATTCCCCAGCCCTGAACATGTGTGAAGGTGTAACTGTTAGTCACTTATAACAATTAATAGAATTTACTGCTAATAAATCTTTAAAAATTAATGTCAGGTGTTTATAGACCAATCATCTCTGTCCTGTCCAACCATTAACACAGGGCATCCTCCTGTAGTTCCAGGCACAGCCATTCCCAGTTGGAGGAGGAACAAGGGATTAATGCTGTTCAAACTGCCTGACAACAAGAAGAACCTAGATTTACCTTCAGCCTGAATATTGCTGCATCTTGGAAAAAAGATTATCTCAGATTCCCTGGAAGACTGAAGATTTTTTTGTTTGTTTTCTAATTCCCGAGAAACTTTTCAAAGGAACAGACCATTTCTCACAACATTTTCTGCAAGAATCTGATATTTATGACTAGTGGTTCAATTTTCATAAACCTTGTGTTAAAATAGTTTATATTGCTTCAGCTAATAGTGAAAGGGTGTCATGGCCAGTGTGTTCCTGAAAGTAAAATTTAGGAAATATCTATGAAAGAAAAAGGGCAATTTGTAAGATAAGAAGATAAAAGGCATTTTTTAAATGCTTATCTTGAAAAGTAACAACAAGAAATTTAAGTGTGTTTTTGCTGATTTTTCTCTCCAACTATTTGAAGCTATAAATGACTTAACTCAGTAAAATTCCAAATGTAATTATCTTCTGTACTTAGCCCAAGGCTTTCCATATATCTCTACACTGCTCTCTTGCATACAAAATAGGTTTTTTTCAATAGCTGGTAACTATATAATGTACAACATTGTTTTAATTTCCCCTTCTTTGCAAACCTCTTGCCTACACACAGACACAGTGTCAGAGCTGCCCAGACACAGCAGCGAGGTGCAGGGAGACAGAAAGGACTCAAAAGCATTTAGAAAGGCAAT